>NW_027150213.1:0-60571 GCF_031143425.1 Pleurodeles waltl
TTTCCTTCCACCCAGCGTTCCCCCAAGTCTCCAGATAAAAATGATACCTCACTTGTGTGGGTAGGCCTAGCGCCCGCGACAGGAGACGCCCCAAAACACAACGTGGACACATCCTATTTTTTGAAAGAAAACAGAGCTGTTTTTTGCAAAATGCCTATTTGTAGATTTTGGCCTCTAGCTCAGCCGGCACCTAGGGAAACCTACCAAACTGTGCATTTTTGAAAACTAAAGACCTAGGGGAATCCAAGATGGGGTGACTTGTGGGGCTGTGACCAGGTTCTGTTACCCAGAATCCTTTGCAAACCTCAAAATTTGGCTAAAAAAACACATTTCCCTCACATTTCGGTGACAGAAAGTTCTGGAATCTGAGAGGAGCCACAAATTTCCTACCACCCAGCGTTCCCCCAAGTCTCCCGATAAAAATGATACCTCACTTGTGTGGGTAGTCCCAGCGCCCGCGACAGGAAATGTCCCAAAACACAAAGTGGGCACATCTCATTTTTTGACAGAAAACAGAGCTGTTTTTTGCAAAGTGCGTAACTGTAGATTTTGGCCTCTAGCTCAGCCGGCACCTAGGGAAACCTACCAAACCTGTGCATTTTTTAAAACTAGAGATCTAGGGAATCCAAGATGGGTGACTTGTGGGGTTCTGACCAGGTTCTGTTACCCAGAATCCTTTGCAAACCTCAGAATTTGGCTAAAAAAACACATTTCCCTCACATTTCGGTGACAGAAAGTACTGGAATCTGAGAGGAGCCACAAATTTCCTGCCACCCAACGTTCCCCAAGTCTCCCGATAAAAATGATACCTCACTTGTGTGGGTAGTCCTAGCGCCTGCGACAGGAAATGTCCCAAAACACAAAGTGGGCACATCTCATTTTTTGACAGAAAACAGAGCTGTTTTTTGCAAAGTGCGTAACTGTAGATTTTGGCCTCTAGCTCAGCCGGCACCTAGGGAAACCTACCAAACCTGTGCATTTTTTTAAAACTAGAGATCTAGGGGAATCCAAGATGGGGTGACTTGTGGGGTTCTGACCAGGTTCTGTTACCCAGAATCCTTTGCAAACCTCAGAATTTGGCTAAAAAAACACATTTCCCTCACATTTCGGTGACAGAAAGTACTGGAATCTGAGAGGAGCCACAAATTTCCTTCCACCCAACGTTCCCCCAAGTCTCCCGATAAAAATGATACCTCACTTGTTTGGGTAGTCCTAGCGCCTGCGACAGGAAATGTCCCAAAACACAAAGTGGGCACATCTCATTTTTTGACAGAAAACAGAGCTGTTTTTTGCAAAGTGCCTATCTGTAGATTTTGGCCTCTAGCTGAGCCGGCACCTAGGGAAACCTACCAAACCTGTGCATTTTTTAAAACTAGCGACCTAGGGGAATCCAAGATGGGGTGACTTGTGGGGCTCTGACCAGGTTCTGTTACCCAGAATCCTTTGCAAACCTCAAAATTTGGCTAAAAAAACATCTTTTCCTCACATTTCGGTGACAGAAAGTTCTAGAATCTGAGAGGAGACACAAATTTCCTACCACCCAACGTTCCCCCAAGTCTCCCGATAAAAATGATACCTCACTTGTGTGGGTAGTCCTAGCGCCCGCGACAGGAAATGTCCCAAAACACAAAGTGGGAACATCTCATTTTTTGACAGAAAACAGAGCTGTTTTTTGCAAAGTGCCTATCTGTAGATTTTAGCCTCTAGCTCAGCCGGCACCTAGGAAAACCTACCAAACCTGTGCATTTTTGAAAACTAGAGACCTAGGGGAATCCAAGATGGGGTGACTTCTGGGGCTCTGACCAGGTTCTGTTACCCAGAAACCTTTGCAAACCTCAAAATTTGGCTAAAAAAATATATTTTCCTCACATTTCGGTGACAGAAAGTTCTGAAATCTGAGAGGAGCCACAAATTTCCTTCCACCCCGCCTTCCGCCAAGTCTCCCGATAAAAATGATACCTCACTTGTGTGGGTAGACCTGGCGCCCGCGACAGGATATGCCCGAAAACACAACGTGGACACATCACAGAAAACAGAGCTGTTTTTTGCAAAGTGCCTTCCTGTAGATTTTGGCCTGTAGCTCAGCCGGCACCTAGGGAAACCTACCAAACCTGTGCATTGTTGAAAACTAGAGACCTAGGGGAATCCAAGATGGGGTGACTTGTGGGGCTCTGACCAGGTTCTAATACCCAGAATCCTTTGCAAACCTCAAAATTTGGCTAAAAAAACACATTTTCCTCACATTTCAGTGACAGAAAGTTCTGGAATCTGAGAGGAGCCACAAATTTCCTTCCACCCAGCGTTACCCTAAGTCTCCCGATAAAAATGGTACCTCACTTGTGTGGGTAGGCCTAGCGCCCGCGACAGGATATGCCCCAAAACACAACGTGGACACATCACAGAAAACAGAGCTGTTTTTTGCAAAGTGCGTACCTGTAGATTTTGGCCTCTAGCTCAGCCGGCACCTAGGGAAACCTACCAAACCTGTGCATTTTTGAAAACTAGAGACCTAGGGGAATCCAAGATGGGGTGACTTGTGGGGCTCTGACCAGGTTCTGTTACCCAGAAACCTTTGCAAACCTCAAAATTTGGCTAAAAAAACATATTTTCCTCACATTTCGGTGACAGAAAGTTCTGGAATCTGAGAGGAGCCACAAATTTCCTTCCACCCAGCGTTCCCCCAAGTCTCCCGATAAAAATGATACCTCACTTGTGTGGGTAGACCTAGCGCCCGCGACAGGATATGCCCCAAAACACAACATGGACACATCACAGAAAATAGAGCTGTTTTTTGCAAAGTGCCTACCTGTAGATTTTGGCCTCTAGCTCAGCCGGCACCTAGGGAAACCTACCAAACCTGTGCATTTTGTAAAACTAGAGACCTAGGGGAATCCAAGATTGTGTGACTTGTGGGCTCTGACCAGGTTCTGTTACCCAGAATCCTTTGCAAACCTCAAATTTAGGCTAAAAAAACACATTTTCCTCACATTTCGGTGACATAAAGTTCTGGAATCTGAGAGGAGCCACAAATTTCCTTCCACCCAGCGTTCCCCCAGGTCTCCCGATAAAAACGGTACCTCACTTGTGTGGGTAGGCCTAGGGCCTGCGACAGGGTATGCCCCAAAACACAACCTGGACACATCAAAGAAAACAGAGCTGTTTTTTGCAAAGTGCCTACCTGTAGATTTTGGTCTCTAGCTCAGCCGGCACCTAGGGAAACCTACCAAACCTGTGCATTTTTTCAAACTAGAGACCTAGGGGAATCCAATATGGGGTGACTTGTGGGGCACTGACCAGGTACTGTTACCCAGAATCCCTTGCACACCTCAAATTTTGGATACAAAAACACATTTTCCTCACATTTCGGGGACAGAAAGTTCTGGAATCTGAGAGAGCCACAAATTTCCTTCCACCCAGCGTTCCCCCAAGTCTCCAGATAAAAATGATACCTCACTTGTGTGGGTAGGCCTAGCGCCCGCGACAGGAAACGCCCCAAAACGCAATGTGGACACATCCCATTTTTTGAAAGAAAACAGAGCTGTTTTTTGCAAAGTGCCTACCTGTAGATTTTGGCCTCTAGCTCAGCCGGCACCTAGGGAAACCTACCAAACCTGTGCATTGTTGAAAACTAGAGACCTAGGGGAATCCAAGATGGGGTGACTTGTGGGGCTCTGACCAGGTTCTGATACCCAGAATCCTTTGCAAACCTCAAACTTTGGCTAAAAAAACACATTTTCCTCACATTTCGGTGACAGAAAGTTCGGGAATCTGAGAGGAGCCACAAATTTCCTTCCACCAAGCGTTCAACCAAGTCTCCCGATAAAAATGATACCTCACTTGTGTGGGTAGGCCTAGCGCCCGCGACAGGAGACGCCCCAAAACACAACGTGGACACATCCTATTTTTTGAAAGAAAACAGAGCTGTTTTTTGCAAAATGCCTATTTGTAGATTTTGGCCTCTAGCTCAGCCGGCACCTAGGGAAACCTACCAAACATGTGCATTTTTGAAAACTAAAGACCTAGGGGAATCCAAGATGGGGTGACTTGTGGGGCTGTGACCAGGTTCTTTTACTCAGAATCCTTTGCAAACCTCAAAATTTGGCTAAAAAAACACATTTCCCTCATATTTCGGTGACAGAAAGTTCTGGAATCTGAGAGGAGCCACAAATTTCCTACCACCCAGCGTTCCCCCAAGTCTCCCGATAAAAATGATACCTCACTTGTGTGGGTAGTCCCAGCGACTGCGACAGGAAATGTCCCAAAACACAAAGTGGGCACATCTCATTTTTTGACAGAAAACAGAGCTGTTTTTTGCAAAGTGCGTAACTGTAGATTTTGGCCTCTAGCTCAGCCGGGCACCTAGGGAAACCTACCAAACCTGTGCATTTTTTAAAACTAGAGATCTAGGGGAATCCAAGATGGGGTGACTTGTGGGGTTCTGACCAGGTTCTGTTACCCAGAATCCTTTGCAAACCTCAGAATTTGGCTAAAAAAACACATTTCCCTCACATTTCGGTGACAGAAAGTACTGGAATCTGAGAGGAGCCACAAATTTGCTGCCACCCAACGTTCCCCCAAGTCTCCCGATAAAAATGATACCTCACTTGTGTGGGTAGTCCTAGCGCCTGCGACAGGAAATGTCCCAAAACACAAAGTGGGCACATCTCATTTTTTGACAGAAAACAGAGCTGTTTTTTGCAAAGTGCCTACCTGTAGATTTTGGCCTCTAGCTCAGCCGGCACCTAGGGAAACCTACCAAACCTGTGCATTGTTGAAAACTAGAGACCTAGGGGAATCCAAGATGGGGTGACTTGTGGTGCTCTGACCAGGTTCTGATACCCAGAATCCTTTGCAAACCTCAAAATTTGGCTAAAAAAACACATTTTCCTCACATTTCGGTGACAGAAAGTTCTGGAATCTGAGAGGAGCCACACATTTCCTTCCACCCAGCGTTCCCACAAGTCTCCCGATAAAAATGATACCTCACTTGTGTGGGTAGAACTAGCGCCCGCGACAGGGTATGCCCCAAAACACAACGTGGACACATCACAGAAAACAGAGCTGTTTTTTGCAAAGTGCCTACCTGTAGATTTTGGTCTCTAGCTCAGCCGGCACCTAGGGAAACCTACCAAACCTGTGCATTTTTTCAAACTAGAGACCTCGGGGAATCCAATATGGGGTGGCTTGTGGGGCACTGACCAGGTTCTGTTACCCAGAATCCCTTGCACACCTCAAATTTTGGCTACAAAAACACATTTTCCTCACATTTCGGTGACAGAAAGTTCTGGAATCTGAGAGGAGCCACAAATTTCCTTCCACCCAGCGTTCCCCCAAGTCTCCAGATAAAAATGATACCTCACTTGTGTGGGTAGGCCTAGCGCCCGCGACAGGAAACGCCCCAAAACGCAACGTGGACACATCCCATTTTTTGAAAGAAAACAGAGCTGTTTTTTGCAAAGTGCCTTCCTGTAGATTTTGGCCTGTAGCTCAGCCGGCACCTAGGGAAACCTACCAAACCTGTGCATTGTTGAAAACTAGAGACCTAGGGGAATCCAAGATGGGGTGACTTGTGGGGCTCTGACCAGGTTCTAATACCCAGAATCCTTTGCAAACCTCAAAATTTGGCTAAAAAAACACATTTTCCTCACATTTCAGTGACAGAAAGTTCTGGAATCTGAGAGGAGCCACAAATTTCCTTCCACCCAGCGTTACCCTAAGTCTCCCGATAAAAATGGTACCTCACTTGTGTGGGTAGGCCTAGCGCCCGCGACAGGATATGCCCCAAAACACAACGTGGACACATCACAGAAAACAGAGCTGTTTTTTGCAAAGTGCGTACCTGTAGATTTTGGCCTCTAGCTCAGCCGGCACCTAGGGAAACCTACCAAACCTGTGCATTTTTCAAAACTAGAGACCTAGGGGAATCCAAGATGGGGTGACTTGTGGGGCTCTGACCAGGTTCTGTTACCCAGAAACCTTTGCAAACCTCAAAATTTGGCTAAAAAAACATATTTTCCTCACATTTCGGTGACATAAAGTTCTGGAATCTGAGAGGAGCCACACATTTCCTTCCACCCAGCGTTCCCCCAGGTCTCCCGATAAAAACGGTACCTCACTTGTGTGGGTAGGCCTAGGGCCTGCGACAGGGTATGCCCCAAAACACAACCTGGACACATCACAGAAAACAGAGCTGTTTTTTGCAAAGTGCCTACCTGTAGATTTTGGTCTCTAGCTCAGCCGGCACCTAGGGAAACCTACCAAACCTGTGCATTTTTTCAAACTAGAGACCTAGGGGAATCCAATATGGGGTGACTTGTGGGGCACTGACCAGGTACTGTTACCCAGAATCCCTTGCACACCTCAAATTTTGGCTACAAAAACACATTTTCCTCACATTTCGGGGACAGAAAGTTCTGGAATCTGAGAGAGCCACAAATTTCCTTCCACCCAGCGTTCCCCCAAGTCTCCAGATAAAAATGATACCTCACTTGTGTGGGTAGGCCTAGCGCCCGCGACAGGAAACGCCCCAAAACGCAATGTGGACACATCCCATTTTTTGAAAGAAAACAGAGCTGTTTTTTGCAAAGTGCCTACCTGTAGATTTTGGCCTCTAGCTCAGCCGGCACCTAGGGAAACATACCAAACCTGTGCATTGTTGAAAACTAGAGACCTAGGGGAATCCAAGAAGGGGTGACTTGTGGGGCTCTGACCAGGTTCTGATACCCAGAATCCTTTGCAAACCTCAAACTTTGGCTAAAAAAACACATTTTCCTCACATTTCGGTGACAGAAAGTTCTGGAATCTGAGAGGAGCCACAAATTTCCTTCCACCAAGCGTTCAACCAAGTCTCCCGATAAAAATGATACCTCACTTGTGTGGGTAGGCCTAGCGCCCGCGACAGGAGACGCCCCAAAACACAACGTGGACACATCCTATTTTTTGAAAGAAAACAGAGCTGTTTTTTGCAAAATGCCTATTTGTAGATTTTGGCCTCTAGCTCAGCCGGCACCTAGGGAAACCTACCAAACCTGTGCATTTTTGAAAACTAAAGACCTAGGGGAATCCAAGATGGGGTGACTTGTGGGGCTGTGACCAGGTTCTGTTACCCAGAATCCTTTGCAAACCTCAAAATTTGGCTAAAAAAACACATTTCCCTCACATTTCGGTGACAGAAAGTTCTGGAATCTGAGAGGAGCCACAAATTTCCTACCACCCAGCGTTCCCCCAAGTCTCCCGATAAAAATGATACCTCACTTGTGTGGGTAGTCCCAGCGCCCGCGACAGGAAATGTCCCAAAACACAAAGTGGGCACATCTCATTTTTTGACAGAAAACAGAGCTGTTTTTTGCAAAGTGCGTAACTGTAGATTTTGGCCTCTAGCTCAGCCGGCACCTAGGGAAACCTACCAAACCTGTGCATTTTTTAAAACTAGAGATCTAGGGGAATCCAAGATGGGGTGACTTGTGGGGTTCTGACCAGGTTCTGTTACCCAGAATCCTTTGCAAACCTCAGAATTTGGCTAAAAAAACACATTTCCCTCACATTTCGGTGACAGAAAGTACTGGAATCTGAGAGGAGCCACAAATTTCCTTCCACCCAGCGTTCCCACAAGTCTCCCGATAAAAATGATACCTCACTTGTGTGGGTAGAACTAGTGCCCGCGACAGGGTATGCCCCAAAACACAACGTGGACACATCACAGAAAACAGAGCTGTTTTTTGCAAAGTGCCTACCTGTAGATTTTGGTCTCTAGCTCAGCCGGCACCTAGGGAAACCTACCAAACCTGTGCATTTTTTCAAACTAGAGACCTCGGGGAATCCAATATGGAGTGGCTTGTGGGGCACTGACCAGGTTCTGTTACCCAGAATCCCTTGCACATTTCAAATTTTGGCTACAAAAACACATTTTCCTCACATTTCGGTGACAGAAAGTTCTGGAATCTGAGAGGAGCCACAAATTTCCTTCCACCCAGCGTTCCCCCAAGTCTCCAGATAAAAATGATACCTCACTTGTGTGGGTAGGCCTAGCGCCCGCGACAGGAAACGCCCCAAAACGCAACGTGGACACATCCCATTTTTTGAAAGAAAACAGAGCTGTTTTTTGCAAAGTGCCTTCCTGTAGATTTTGGCCTGTAGCTCAGCCGGCACCTAGGGAAACCTACCAAACCTGTGCATTGTTGAAAACTAGAGACCTAGGGGAATCCAAGATGGGGTGACTTGTGGGGCTCTGACCAGGTTCTAATACCCAGAATCCTTTGCAAACCTCAAAATTTGGCTAAAAAAACACATTTTCCTCACATTTCAGTGACAGAAAGTTCTGGAATCTGAGAGGAGCCACAAATTTCCTTCCACCCAGCGTTACCCTAAGTCTCCCGATAAAAATGGTACCTCACTTGTGTGGGTAGGCCTAGCGCCCGCGACAGGATATGCCCCAAAACACAACGTGGACACATCACAGAAAACAGAGCTGTTTTTTGCAAAGTGCGTACCTGTAGATTTTGGCCTCTAGCTCAGCCGGCACCTAGGGAAACCTACCAAACCTGTGCATTTTTGAAAACTAGAGACCTAGGGGAATCCAAGATGGGGTGACTTGTGGGGCACTGACCAGGTACTGTTACCCAGAATCCCTTGCACACCTCAAATTTTGGCTACAAAAACACATTTTCCTCACATTTCGGGGACAGAAAGTTCTGGAATCTGAGAGAGCCACAAATTTCCTTCCACCCAGCGTTCCCCCAAGTCTCCAGATAAAAATGATACCTCACTTGTGTGGGTAGGCCTAGCGCCCGCGACAGGAAACGCCCCAAAACGCAATGTGGACACATCCCATTTTTTGAAAGAAAACAGAGCTGTTTTTTGCAAAGTGCCTACCTGTAGATTTTGGCCTCTAGCTCAGCCGGCACCTAGGGAAACATACCAAACCTGTGCATTGTTGAAAACTAGAGACCTAGGGGAATCCAAGAAGGGGTGACTTGTGGGGCTCTGACCAGGTTCTGATACCCAGAATCCTTTGCAAACCTCAAACTTTGGCTAAAAAAACACATTTTCCTCACATTTCGGTGACAGAAAGTTCTGGAATCTGAGAGGAGCCACAAATTTCCTTCCACCAAGCGTTCAACCAAGTCTCCCGATAAAAATGATACCTCACTTGTGTGGGTAGGCCTAGCGCCCGCGACAGGAGACGCCCCAAAACACAACGTGGACACATCCTATTTTTTGAAAGAAAACAGAGCTGTTTTTTGCAAAATGCCTATTTGTAGATTTTGGCCTCTAGCTCAGCCGGCACCTAGGGAAACCTACCAAACCTGTGCATTTTTGAAAACTAAAGACCTAGGGGAATCCAAGATGGGGTGACTTGTGGGGCTGTGACCAGGTTCTGTTACCCAGAATCCTTTGCAAACCTCAAAATTTGGCTAAAAAAACACATTTCCCTCACATTTCGGTGACAGAAAGTTCTGGAATCTGAGAGGAGCCACAAATTTCCTACCACCCAGCGTTCCCCCAAGTCTCCCGATAAAAATGATACCTCACTTGTGTGGGTAGTCCCAGCGCCCGCGACAGGAAATGTCCCAAAACACAAAGTGGGCACATCTCATTTTTTGACAGAAAACAGAGCTGTTTTTTGCAAAGTGCGTAACTGTAGATTTTGGCCTCTAGCTCAGCCGGCACCTAGGGAAACCTACCAAACCTGTGCATTTTTTAAAACTAGAGATCTAGGGGAATCCAAGATGGGGTGACTTGTGGGGTTCTGACCAGGTTCTGTTACCCAGAATCCTTTGCAAACCTCAGAATTTGGCTAAAAAAACACATTTCCCTCACATTTCGGTGACAGAAAGTACTGGAATCTGAGAGGAGCCACAAATTTCCTTCCACCCAGCGTTCCCACAAGTCTCCCGATAAAAATGATACCTCACTTGTGTGGGTAGAACTAGTGCCCGCGACAGGGTATGCCCCAAAACACAACGTGGACACATCACAGAAAACAGAGCTGTTTTTTGCAAAGTGCCTACCTGTAGATTTTGGTCTCTAGCTCAGCCGGCACCTAGGGAAACCTACCAAACCTGTGCATTTTTTCAAACTAGAGACCTCGGGGAATCCAATATGGAGTGGCTTGTGGGGCACTGACCAGGTTCTGTTACCCAGAATCCCTTGCACATTTCAAATTTTGGCTACAAAAACACATTTTCCTCACATTTCGGTGACAGAAAGTTCTGGAATCTGAGAGGAGCCACAAATTTCCTTCCACCCAGCGTTCCCCCAAGTCTCCAGATAAAAATGATACCTCACTTGTGTGGGTAGGCCTAGCGCCCGCGACAGGAAACGCCCCAAAACGCAACGTGGACACATCCCATTTTTTGAAAGAAAACAGAGCTGTTTTTTGCAAAGTGCCTTCCTGTAGATTTTGGCCTGTAGCTCAGCCGGCACCTAGGGAAACCTACCAAACCTGTGCATTGTTGAAAACTAGAGACCTAGGGGAATCCAAGATGGGGTGACTTGTGGGGCTCTGACCAGGTTCTAATACCCAGAATCCTTTGCAAACCTCAAAATTTGGCTAAAAAAACACATTTTCCTCACATTTCAGTGACAGAAAGTTCTGGAATCTGAGAGGAGCCACAAATTTCCTTCCACCCAGCGTTACCCTAAGTCTCCCGATAAAAATGGTACCTCACTTGTGTGGGTAGGCCTAGCGCCCGCGACAGGATATGCCCCAAAACACAACGTGGACACATCACAGAAAACAGAGCTGTTTTTTGCAAAGTGCGTACCTGTAGATTTTGGCCTCTAGCTCAGCCGGCACCTAGGGAAACCTACCAAACCTGTGCATTTTTGAAAACTAGAGACCTAGGGGAATCCAAGATGGGGTGACTTGTGGGGCTCTGACAAGGTTCTGTTACCCAGAAACCTTTGCAAACCTCAAAATTTGGCTAAAAAAACATATTTTCCTCCCATTTCGGTGACAGAAAGTTCTGGAATCTGAGAGGAGCCACAAATTTCCTTCCACCCAGCGTTCCCCCAAGTCTCCCGATAAAAATGATACCTCACTTGTGTGGGTAGACCTAGCGCCCGCGACAGGATATGCCCCAAAACACAACATGGACACATCACAGAAAATAGAGCTGTTTTTTGCAAAGTGCCTACCTGTAGATTTTGGCCTCTAGCTCAGCCGGCACCTAGGGAAACCTACCAAACCTGTGCATTTTGTAAAACTAGAGACCTAGGGGAATCCAAGATTGTGTGACTTGTGGGGCTCTGACCAGGTTCTGTTACCCAGAATCCTTTGCAAACCTCAAATTTAGGCTAAAAAAACACATTTTCCTCACATTTCGGTGACATAAAGTTCTGGAATCTGAGAGGAGCCACAAATTTCCTTCCACCCAGCGTTCCCCCAGGTCTCCCGATAAAAACGGTACCTCACTTGTGTGGGTAGGCCTAGGGCCTGCGACAGGGTATGCCCCAAAACACAACCTGGACACATCACAGAAAACAGAGCTGTTTTTTGCAAAGTGCCTACCTGTAGATTTTGGTCTCTAGCTCAGCCGGCACCTAGGGAAACCTACCAAACCTGTGCATTTTTTCAAACTAGAGACCTAGGGGAATCCAATATGGGGTGACTTGTGGGGCACTGACCAGGTACTGTTACCCAGAATCCCTTGCACACCTCAAATTTTGGCTACAAAAACACATTTTCCTCACATTTCGGGGACAGAAAGTTCTGGAATCTGAGAGAGCCACAAATTTCCTTCCACCCAGCGTTCCCCCAAGTCTCCAGATAAAAATGATACCTCACTTGTGTGGGTAGGCCTAGCGCCCGCGACAGGAAACGCCCCAAAACGCAACGTGGACACATCCCATTTTTTGAAAGAAAACAGAGCTGTTTCTTGCAAAGTGCCTACCTGTAGATTTTGGCATCTAGCTCAGCCGGCACCTAGGGAAACCTACCAAACCTGTGCATTTTTTCAAACTAGAGACCTAGGGGAATCCAATATGGGGTGACTTGTGGGGCACTGACCAGGTACTGTTACCCAGAATCCCTTGCACACCTCAAATTTTGGCTACAAAAACACATTTTCCTCACATTTCGGGGACAGAAAGTTCTGGAATCTGAGAGAGCCACAAATTTCCTTCCACCCAGCGTTCCCCCAAGTCTCCAGATAAAAATGATACCTCACTTGTGTGGGTAGGCCTAGCGCCCGCGACAGGAGACGCCCCAAAACACAACGTGGACACATCCTATTTTTTTAAAGAAAACAGAGCTGTTTTTTGCAAAATGCCTATTTGTAGATTTTGGCCTCTAGCTCAGCCGGCACCTAGGGAAACCTACCAAACCTGTGCATTTTTGAAAACTAAAGACCTAGGGGAATCCAAGATGGGGTGACTTGTGGGGCTGTGACCAGGTTCTGTTACCCAGAATCCTTTGCAAACCTCAAAATTTGGCTAAAAAAACACATTTCCCTCACATTTCGGTGACAGAAAGTTCTGGAATCTGAGAGGAGCCACAAATTTCCTACCACCCAGCGTTCCCCCAAGTCTCCCGATAAAAATGATACCTCACTTGTGTGGGTAGTCCCAGCGCCCGCGACAGGAAATGTCCCAAAACACAAAGTGGGCACATCTCATTTTTTGACAGAAAACAGAGCTGTTTTTTGCAAAGTGCGTAACTGTAGATTTTGGCCTCTAGCTCAGCCGGCACCTAGGGAAACCTACCAAACCTGTGCATTTTTTAAAACTAGAGATCTAGGGGAATCCAAGATGGGGTGACTTGTGGGGTTCTGACCAGGTTCTGTTACCCAGAATCCTTTGCAAACCTCAGAATTTGGCTAAAAAAACACATTTCCCTCACATTTCGGTGACAGAAAGTACTGGAATCTGAGAGGAGCCACAAATTTCCTGCCACCCAACGTTCCCCCAAGTCTCCCGATAAAAATGATACCTCACTTGTGTGGGTAGTCCTAGCGCCTGCGACAGGAAATGTCCCAAAACACAAAGTGGGCACATCTCATTTTTTGACAGAAAACAGAGCTGTTTTTTGCAAAGTGCGTAACTGTAGATTTTGGCCTCTAGCTCAGCCGGCACCTAGGGAAACCTACCAAACCTGTGCATTTTTTAAAACTAGAGATCTAGGGGAATCCAAGATGGGGTGACTTGTGGGGTTCTGACCAGGTTCTGTTACCCAGAATCCTTTGCAAACCTCAGAATTTGGCTAAAAAAACACATTTCCCTCACATTTCGGTGACAGAAAGTACTGGAATCTGAGAGGAGCCACAAATTTCCTTCCACCCAACGTTCCCCCAAGTCTCCCGATAAAAATGATACCTCACTTGTTTGGGTAGTCCTAGCGCCTGCGACAGGAAATGTCCCAAAACACAAAGTGGGCACATCTCATTTTTTGACAGAAAACAGAGCTGTTTTTTGCAAAGTGCCTATCTGTAGATTTTGGCCTCTAGCTGAGCCGGCACCTAGGGAAACCTACCAAACCTGTGCATTTTTTAAAACTAGCGACCTAGGGGAATCCAAGATGGGGTGACTTGTGGGGCTCTGACCAGGTTCTGTTACCCAGAATCCTTTGCAAACCTCAAAATTTGGCTAAAAAAACATCTTTTCCTCACATTTCGGTGACAGAAAGTTCTAGAATCTGAGAGGAGACACAAATTTCCTACCACCCAACGTTCCCCCAAGTCTCCCGATAAAAATGATACCTCACTTGTGTGGGTAGTCCTAGCGCCCGCGACAGGAAATGTCCCAAAACACAAAGTGGGAACATCTCATTTTTTGACAGAAAACAGAGCTGTTTTTTGCAAAGTGCCTATCTGTAGATTTTAGCCTCTAGCTCAGCCGGCACCTAGGAAAACCTACCAAACCTGTGCATTTTTGAAAACTAGAGACCTAGGGGAATCCAAGATGGGGTGACTTGTGGGGCTCTGACCAGGTTCTGTTACCCAGAAACCTTTGCAAACCTCAAAATTTGGCTAAAAAAATATATTTTCCTCACATTTCGGTGACAGAAAGTTCTGAAATCTGAGAGGAGCCACAAATTTCCTTCCACCCCGCCTTCCGCCAAGTCTCCCGATAAAAATGATACCTCACTTGTGTGGGTAGACCTGGCGCCCGCGACAGGATATGCCCGAAAACACAACGTGGACACATCACAGAAAACAGAGCTGTTTTTTGCAAAGTGCCTTCCTGTAGATTTTGGCCTGTAGCTCAGCCGGCACCTAGGGAAACCTACCAAACCTGTGCATTGTTGAAAACTAGAGACCTAGGGGAATCCAAGATGGGGTGACTTGTGGGGCTCTGACCAGGTTCTAATACCCAGAATCCTTTGCAAACCTCAAAATTTGGCTAAAAAAACACATTTTCCTCACATTTCAGTGACAGAAAGTTCTGGAATCTGAGAGGAGCCACAAATTTCCTTCCACCCAGCGTTACCCTAAGTCTCCCGATAAAAATGGTACCTCACTTGTGTGGGTAGGCCTAGCGCCCGCGACAGGATATGCCCCAAAACACAACGTGGACACATCACAGAAAACAGAGCTGTTTTTTGCAAAGTGCGTACCTGTAGATTTTGGCCTCTAGCTCAGCCGGCACCTAGGGAAACCTACCAAACCTGTGCATTTTTGAAAACTAGAGACCTAGGGGAATCCAAGATGGGGTGACTTGTGGGGCTCTGACCAGGTTCTGTTACCCAGAAACCTTTGCAAACCTCAAAATTTGGCTAAAAAAACATATTTTCCTCACATTTCGGTGACAGAAAGTTCTGGAATCTGAGAGGAGCCACAAATTTCCTTCCACCCAGCGTTCCCCCAAGTCTCCCGATAAAAATGATACCTCACTTGTGTGGGTAGACCTAGCGCCCGCGACAGGATATGCCCCAAAACACAACATGGACACATCACAGAAAATAGAGCTGTTTTTTGCAAAGTGCCTACCTGTAGATTTTGGCCTCTAGCTCAGCCGGCACCTAGGGAAACCTACCAAACCTGTGCATTTTGTAAAACTAGAGACCTAGGGGAATCCAAGATTGTGTGACTTGTGGGGCTCTGACCAGGTTCTGTTACCCAGAATCCTTTGCAAACCTCAAATTTAGGCTAAAAAAACACATTTTCCTCACATTTCGGTGACATAAAGTTCTGGAATCTGAGAGGAGCCACAAATTTCCTTCCACCCAGCGTTCCCCCAGGTCTCCCGATAAAAACGGTACCTCACTTGTGTGGGTAGGCCTAGGGCCTGCGACAGGGTATGCCCCAAAACACAACCTGGACACATCAAAGAAAACAGAGCTGTTTTTTGCAAAGTGCCTACCTGTAGATTTTGGTCTCTAGCTCAGCCGGCACCTAGGGAAACCTACCAAACCTGTGCATTTTTTCAAACTAGAGACCTAGGGGAATCCAATATGGGGTGACTTGTGGGGCACTGACCAGGTACTGTTACCCAGAATCCCTTGCACACCTCAAATTTTGGATACAAAAACACATTTTCCTCACATTTCGGGGACAGAAAGTTCTGGAATCTGAGAGAGCCACAAATTTCCTTCCACCCAGCGTTCCCCCAAGTCTCCAGATAAAAATGATACCTCACTTGTGTGGGTAGGCCTAGCGCCCGCGACAGGAAACGCCCCAAAACGCAATGTGGACACATCCCATTTTTTGAAAGAAAACAGAGCTGTTTTTTGCAAAGTGCCTACCTGTAGATTTTGGCCTCTAGCTCAGCCGGCACCTAGGGAAACCTACCAAACCTGTGCATTGTTGAAAACTAGAGACCTAGGGGAATCCAAGATGGGGTGACTTGTGGGGCTCTGACCAGGTTCTGATACCCAGAATCCTTTGCAAACCTCAAACTTTGGCTAAAAAAACACATTTTCCTCACATTTCGGTGACAGAAAGTTCGGGAATCTGAGAGGAGCCACAAATTTCCTTCCACCAAGCGTTCAACCAAGTCTCCCGATAAAAATGATACCTCACTTGTGTGGGTAGGCCTAGCGCCCGCGACAGGAGACGCCCCAAAACACAACGTGGACACATCCTATTTTTTGAAAGAAAACAGAGCTGTTTTTTGCAAAATGCCTATTTGTAGATTTTGGCCTCTAGCTCAGCCGGCACCTAGGGAAACCTACCAAACATGTGCATTTTTGAAAACTAAAGACCTAGGGGAATCCAAGATGGGGTGACTTGTGGGGCTGTGACCAGGTTCTTTTACTCAGAATCCTTTGCAAACCTCAAAATTTGGCTAAAAAAACACATTTCCCTCATATTTCGGTGACAGAAAGTTCTGGAATCTGAGAGGAGCCACAAATTTCCTACCACCCAGCGTTCCCCCAAGTCTCCCGATAAAAATGATACCTCACTTGTGTGGGTAGTCCCAGCGACTGCGACAGGAAATGTCCCAAAACACAAAGTGGGCACATCTCATTTTTTGACAGAAAACAGAGCTGTTTTTTGCAAAGTGCGTAACTGTAGATTTTGGCCTCTAGCTCAGCCGGCACCTAGGGAAACCTACCAAACCTGTGCATTTTTTAAAACTAGAGATCTAGGGGAATCCAAGATGGGGTGACTTGTGGGGTTCTGACCAGGTTCTGTTACCCAGAATCCTTTGCAAACCTCAGAATTTGGCTAAAAAAACACATTTCCCTCACATTTCGGTGACAGAAAGTACTGGAATCTGAGAGGAGCCACAAATTTGCTGCCACCCAACGTTCCCCCAAGTCTCCCGATAAAAATGATACCTCACTTGTGTGGGTAGTCCTAGCGCCTGCGACAGGAAATGTCCCAAAACACAAAGTGGGCACATCTCATTTTTTGACAGAAAACAGAGCTGTTTTTTGCAAAGTGCCTACCTGTAGATTTTGGCCTCTAGCTCAGCCGGCACCTAGGGAAACCTACCAAACCTGTGCATTGTTGAAAACTAGAGACCTAGGGGAATCCAAGATGGGGTGACTTGTGGTGCTCTGACCAGGTTCTGATACCCAGAATCCTTTGCAAACCTCAAAATTTGGCTAAAAAAACACATTTTCCTCACATTTCGGTGACAGAAAGTTCTGGAATCTGAGAGGAGCCACACATTTCCTTCCACCCAGCGTTCCCACAAGTCTCCCGATAAAAATGATACCTCACTTGTGTGGGTAGAACTAGCGCCCGCGACAGGGTATGCCCCAAAACACAACGTGGACACATCACAGAAAACAGAGCTGTTTTTTGCAAAGTGCCTACCTGTAGATTTTGGTCTCTAGCTCAGCCGGCACCTAGGGAAACCTACCAAACCTGTGCATTTTTTCAAACTAGAGACCTCGGGGAATCCAATATGGGGTGGCTTGTGGGGCACTGACCAGGTTCTGTTACCCAGAATCCCTTGCACACCTCAAATTTTGGCTACAAAAACACATTTTCCTCACATTTCGGTGACAGAAAGTTCTGGAATCTGAGAGGAGCCACAAATTTCCTTCCACCCAGCGTTCCCCCAAGTCTCCAGATAAAAATGATACCTCACTTGTGTGGGTAGGCCTAGCGCCCGCGACAGGAAACGCCCCAAAACGCAACGTGGACACATCCCATTTTTTGAAAGAAAACAGAGCTGTTTTTTGCAAAGTGCCTTCCTGTAGATTTTGGCCTGTAGCTCAGCCGGCACCTAGGGAAACCTACCAAACCTGTGCATTGTTGAAAACTAGAGACCTAGGGGAATCCAAGATGGGGTGACTTGTGGGGCTCTGACCAGGTTCTAATACCCAGAATCCTTTGCAAACCTCAAAATTTGGCTAAAAAAACACATTTTCCTCACATTTCAGTGACAGAAAGTTCTGGAATCTGAGAGGAGCCACAAATTTCCTTCCACCCAGCGTTACCCTAAGTCTCCCGATAAAAATGGTACCTCACTTGTGTGGGTAGGCCTAGCGCCCGCGACAGGATATGCCCCAAAACACAACGTGGACACATCACAGAAAACAGAGCTGTTTTTTGCAAAGTGCGTACCTGTAGATTTTGGCCTCTAGCTCAGCCGGCACCTAGGGAAACCTACCAAACCTGTGCATTTTTGAAAACTAGAGACCTAGGGGAATCCAAGATGGGGTGACTTGTGGGGCTCTGACCAGGTTCTGTTACCCAGAAACCTTTGCAAACCTCAAAATTTGGCTAAAAAAACATATTTTCCTCACATTTCGGTGACAGAAAGTTCTGGAATCTGAGAGGAGCCACAAATTTCCTTCCACCCAGCGTTCCCCCAAGTCTCCCGATAAAAATGATACCTCACTTGTGTGGGTAGACCTAGCGCCCGCGACAGGATATGCCCCAAAACACAACATGGACACATCACAGAAAATAGAGCTGTTTTTTGCAAAGTGCCTACCTGTAGATTTTGGCCTCTAGCTCAGCCGGCACCTAGGGAAACCTACCAAACCTGTGCATTTTGTAAAACTAGAGACCTAGGGGAATCCAAGATTGTGTGACTTGTGGGGCTCTGACCAGGTTCTGTTACCAAGAATCCTTTGCAAACCTCAAATTTAGGCTAAAAAAACACATTTTCCTCACATTTCGGTGACATAAAGTTCTGGAATCTGAGAGGAGCCACAAATTTCCTTCCACCCAGCGTTCCCCCAGGTCTCCCGATAAAAACGGTACCTCACTTGTGTGGGTAGGCCTAGGGCCTGCGACAGGGTATGCCCCAAAACACAACCTGGACACATCAAAGAAAACAGAGCTGTTTTTTGCAAAGTGCCTACCTGTAGATTTTGGTCTCTAGCTCAGCCGGCACCTAGGGAAACCTACCAAACCTGTGCATTTTTTCAAACTAGAGACCTAGGGGAATCCAATATGGGGTGACTTGTGGGGCACTGACCAGGTACTGTTACCCAGAATCCCTTGCACACCTCAAATTTTGGCTACAAAAACACATTTTCCTCACATTTCGGGGACAGAAAGTTCTGGAATCTGAGAGAGCCACAAATTTCCTTCCACCCAGCGTTCCCCCAAGTCTCCAGATAAAAATGATACCTCACTTGTGTGGGTAGGCCTAGCGCCCGCGACAGGAAACGCCCCAAAACGCAATGTGGACACATCCCATTTTTTGAAAGAAAACAGAGCTGTTTTTTGCAAAGTGCCTACCTGTAGATTTTGGCCTCTAGCTCAGCCGGCACCTAGGGAAACCTACCAAACCTGTGCATTGTTGAAAACTAGAGACCTAGGGGAATCCAAGATGGGGTGACTTGTGGGGCTCTGACCAGGTTCTGATACCCAGAATCCTTTGCAAACCTCAAACTTTGGCTAAAAAAACACATTTTCCTCACATTTCGGTGACAGAAAGTTCGGGAATCTGAGAGGAGCCACAAATTTCCTTCCACCAAGCGTTCAACCAAGTCTCCCGATAAAAATGATACCTCACTTGTGTGGGTAGGCCTAGCGCCCGCGACAGGAGACGCCCCAAAACACAACGTGGACACATCCTATTTTTTTAAAGAAAACAGAGCTGTTTTTTGCAAAATGCCTATTTGTAGATTTTGGCCTCTAGCTCAGCCGGCACCTAGGGAAACCTACCAAACATGTGCATTTTTGAAAACTAAAGACCTAGGGGAATCCAAGATGGGGTGACTTGTGGGGCTGTGACCAGGTTCTTTTACTCAGAATCCTTTGCAAACCTCAAAATTTGGCTAAAAAAACACATTTCCCTCATATTTCGGTGACAGAAAGTTCTGGAATCTGAGAGGAGCCACAAATTTCCTACCACCCAGCGTTCCCCCAAGTCTCCCGATAAAAATGATACCTCACTTGTGTGGGTAGTCCCAGCACCCGCGACAGGAAATGTCCCAAAACACAAAGTGGGCACATCTCATTTTTTGACAGAAAACAGAGCTGTTTTTTGCAAAGTGCGTAACTGTAGATTTTGGCCTCTAGCTCAGCCGGCACCTAGGGAAACCTACCAAACCTGTGCATTTTTTAAAACTAGAGATCTAGGGGAATCCAAGATGGGGTGACTTGTGGGGTTCTGACCAGGTTCTGTTACCCAGAATCCTTTGCAAACCTCAGAATTTGGCTAAAAAAACACATTTCCCTCACATTTCGGTGACAGAAAGTACTGGAATCTGAGAGGAGCCACAAATTTGCTGCCACCCAACGTTCCCCCAAGTCTCCCGATAAAAATGATACCTCACTTGTGTGGGTAGTCCTAGCGCCTGCGACAGGAAATGTCCCAAAACACAAAGTGGGCACATCTCATTTTTTGACAGAAAACAGAGCTGTTTTTTGCAAAGTGCCTATCTGTAGATTTTGGCCTCTAGCTGAGCCGGCACCTAGGGAAACCTACCAAACCTGTGCATTTTTTAAAACTAGAGACCTAGGGGAATCCAAGATGGGGTGACTTGTGGGGCTCTGACCAGGTTCTGTTACCCAGAATCCTTTGCAAACCTCAAAATTTGGCTAAAAAAACATCTTTTCCTCACATTTCGGTGACAGAAAGTTCTAGAATCTGAGAGGAGCCACAAATTTCCTACCACCCAACGTTCCCCCAAGTCTCCCGATAAAAATGATACCTCACTTGTGTGGGTAGTCCTAGCGCCCGCGACAGGAAATGTCCCAAAACATAAAGTGGGAACATCTCATTTTTTGACAGAAAACAGAGCTGTTTTTTGCAAAGTGCCTATCTGTAGATTTTAGCCTCTAGCTCAGCCGGCACCTAGGAAAACCTACCAAACCTGTGCATTTTTGAAAACTAGAGACCTAGGGGAATCCAAGATGGGGTGACTTGTGGGGCTCTGACCAGGTTCTGTTACCCAGAAACCTTTGCAAACCTCAAAATTTGGCTAAAAAAATATATTTTCCTCACATTTCGGTGACAGAAAGTTCTGAAATCTGAGAGGAGCCACAAATTTCCTTCCACCCCGCGTTCCGCCAAGTCTCCCGATAAAAATGATACCTCACTTGTGTGGGTAGGCCTAGCGCCCGCGACAGGAGACGCCCCAAAACACAACGTGGACACATCCTATTTTTTTAAAGAAAACAGAGCTGTTTTTTGCAAAGTGCCTACCTGTAGATTTTGGCCTCTAGCTCAGCCGGCACCTAGGGAAACCTACCAAACCTGTGCATTTTTTTAAACTAGAGACCTAGGGGAATCCAATATGGGGTGACTTGTGGGGCACTGACCAGGTTTTTTTACCCAGAATCCCTTGCACACCTCAAATTTTGGCTACAAAAACACATTTTCCTCACATTTCGGTGACAGAAAGTTCTGGAATCTGAGAGGAGCCACAAATTTCCTTCCACCCAGCGTTCCCCCAAGTCTCCAGATAAAAATGATACCTCACTTGTGTGGGTAGGCCTAGCGCCCGCGACAGGAAACGCCCCAAAACGCAATGTGGACACATCCCATTTTTTGAAAGAAAACAGAGCTGTTTTTTGCAAAGTGCCTACCTGTAGATTTTGGCCTCTAGCTCAGCCGGCACCTAGGGAAACCTACCAAACCTGTGCATTGTTGAAAACTAGAGACCTAGGGGAATCCAAGATGGGGTGACTTGTGGGGCTCTGACCAGGTTCTGATACCCAGAATCCTTTCCAAACCTCAAAATTTGGCTAAAAAAACACATTTTCCTCACATTTCGGTGACAGAAAGTTCTGGAATCTGAGAGGAGCCACAAATTTCCTTCCACCCAGGGTTCCCACAAGTCTCCCGATAAAAATGATACCTCACTTGTGTGGGTAGACCTAGCGCCCGCGACAGGATATGCCCCAAAACACAACGTGGACACATCACAGAAAACAGAGCTGTTTTTTGCAAAGTGCCTACCTGTAGATTTTGGCCTCCAGATCAGCCGGCACCTAGGGAAACCTACCAAACCTGTGCATTTTTTAAAACTAAAGACCTAGGGGAATCCAAGATGGGGTGACTTCTGGGGCTCTGACCAGGTTCTGTTCCCCAGAATCCTTTGCAAACCCAAAAATTGCGCTAAAAAAACATATTTTCCTCCCATTTCGGTGACAGAAAGTTCTGGAATCTGAGAGGAGCCACAAATTTCCTTCCACCCAGCGTTCCCCTAAGTCTCCCGATAAAAATGGTACCTCACTTGTGTGGGTAGGCCTAGCGCCCGCGACAGGATATGCCCCAAAACACAACGTGGACACATCACAGAAAACAGAGCTGTTTTTTGCAAAGTGCCTACCTATAGATTTTGGCCTCTAGCTCAGCCGGCACCTAGGGAAACCTAGCAAACCTGTGCATTTTTGAAAACTAGAGACCTAGGGGAATCCAAGATGGGATGACTTGTGGGGCTCTGACCAGGTTCT
Organism: Pleurodeles waltl; assembly: GCF_031143425.1. Lineage (NCBI taxonomy): Eukaryota > Metazoa > Chordata > Amphibia > Caudata > Salamandridae > Pleurodeles > Pleurodeles waltl. Next base: position 22,257 of record NW_027150213.1, read on the forward strand.
GTTACCCAGAATCCTTTGCAAACCTCATATTTTGGCTAAAAAACACATTTTCCTCACATTTCGGTGACAGAAAGTTCTGGAATCTGAGAGGAGTCACAAATTTCCTTCCACCCAGCGTTCCCCAAGTCTCCCGATAAAAATGATACCTCACTTGTGTGGGTAGGCCTAGCGCCCGCGACAGGAGACGCCCCAAAACACAACGTGGACACATCCCATTTTTTGAAAGAAAACAGAGCTGTTTTTTGCAAAGTGCCTACCTGTAGATTTAGGCCTCTAGCTCAGCCGGCACCTAGGGAAACCTACCAACCCTGTGGATTTCTGAAAACTAGAGAGCTAGGGGAATCCAAGATGGGGTGACTTGTGGGGCTCTGACCAGGTTCTGTTACCCAGAATCCTTTGCAAACCTCAAATTTTGGCTAAAAAACACATTTTCCTCACATTTCGGTGAGAGAAAGTACTGGAATCTGAGAGGAGCCACAAATTTCATTCCACCCAGTGTTCTCCCAAGTCTCCTGATAAAAATGATACCTCACTTGTGTGGGTAGGCCTAGCGCCCGCCACAGAAAACGCCCCAAAACGCAACGTGAACACAACCCATTTTTTGAAAGAAAACAGAGCTGTTTTTTGCAAAGTGCCTACCTGTAGATTTTAGCCTCTAGCTCAGCCGGCACCTAGGGAAACCTACAAACCTGTGCATTTTTTAAAACTAGAGACGTAGGGAAATCCAATATGGGGTGACTTGTGGGGCTCTGACCAGGTTCTGTTACCCAGAATCCTTTGCAAACCTCAAATTTTGGTGAAAAAAACACATTTTCCTCACATTTCGGTGACAGAAAGTTCTGGAATCTGAGAGGAGCCACGAATTTCCTTCCACCCAGCGTTCCCCCAAGTCTCCCGATAAAAATCATACCTCACTTGTGTGGGTAGGCCTAGCGCCCGCGACAGGAGACGCCCCAAAACACAACGTGGACACATCCCATTTTTTGAAAGAAAACAGAGCTGTTTTTTGCAAAGTGCCTACCTGTAGATTTTGGCCTCTAGCTCAGCCGGCACCTAGGGAAATGTACCAAACCTGTGCATTGTTGAAAAGTAGGAACCTAGGGGAATCCAAGATGGGGTGACTTGTGGGGCTCTGACCAGGTTCTGTTACCCAGAATCCTTTGCAAACCTTAAAATTTTGCTAAAAAAACACATTTTCCTCACATTTCGGTGACAGAAAGTTCTGGAATCTGAGAGGAGCCACAAATTTCCTTCCACCCAGCGTTCCCCCAAGTCTCCCAATAAAAATGATACCTCACTTGTGTGGGTGAACCTAGCGCCCGCGACAGGATATGCCCCAAAACACAACGTGGACACATCACAGAAAACAGAGCTGTTTTTTGCAAAGTGCCTACCTGTAGATTTTGGCCTCTAGCTCAGCCGGCACCTAGGGAAACCTAGCAAACCTGTGCATTTTTTTTAACTAGAGACCTAGGGGAATCCAAGATGGGGTGACTTGTGGGGCTCTGACCAGGTTCTGTTACCCAGAATCCTTTGCAAATCTCAAAATTTGGCTAAAAAAACATTTTTTTCCTCACATTTCGGTGACAGAAAGTTCTGGAATCTGAGAGGAGCTACAAATTTCGTTCCACCCAGCATTCCCCCAAGTCTCCTGATAAAAATGATACCTCACTTGTGTGGGTAGGCCTAGCGCCCGCCACAGAAAACGCCCCAAAACGCAACGTGAACACATCCCATTTTTTGAAAGAAAACAGAGCTGTTTTTTGCAAAGTGCCTACCTGTAGATTTTAGCCTCTAGCTCAGCCGGCACCTAGGGAAACCTACAAACCTGTGCATTTTTTAAAACTAGAGACGTAGGGAAATCCAATATGGGGTGACTTGTGGGGCTCTGACCAGGTTCTGTTACCCAGAATCCTTTGCAAACCTCAAATTTTGGTGAAAAAAACACATTTTCCTCACATTTCGGTGACAGAAAGTTCTGGAATCTGAGAGGAGCCACGAATTTCCTTCCACCCAGCGTTCCCCCAAGTCTCCCGATAAAAATGATACCTCACTTGTGTGGGTAGTCCTAGTGCCCGCAACAGGAAATGTCCCAAAACACAAAGTGGGCACATCCCATTTTTTGACAGAAAACAGAGCTGTTTTTTGCAAAGTGCCTACCTGTAGATTTTGGCCTATAGCTCAGCCGGCACCTAGGGAAACCTACCAAACCTGTACATTTTTGAAAACTAAAGACCTAGGGGAATCCAAGATGGGGTGACTTGTGGGGCTGTGACCAGGTTCTGTTACTCAGAATCCTTTGCAAACCTCAAAATTTGGCTAAAAAAACACATTTCCCTCACATTTCGGTGACAGAAAGTTCTGGAATCTGAGAGGAGCCACAAATTTCCTACCACCCAGCGTTCCCCCAAGTCTCCCGATAAAAATGATACCTCACTTGTGTGGGTAGTCCCAGCGCCCGCGACAGGAAATGTCCCAAAACACAAAGTGGGCACATCTCATTTTTTGACAGAAAACAGAGCTGTTTTTTGCAAAGTGCGTAACTGTAGATTTTGGCCTCTAGCTCAGCCGGCACCTAGGGAAACCTACCAAACCTGTGCATTTTTTAAAACTAGAGATCTAGGGGAATCCAAGATGGGGTGACTTGTGGGGTTCTGACCAGGTTCTGTTACCCAGAATCCTTTGCAAACCTCAGAATTTGGCTAAAAAAACACATTTCCCTCACATTTCGGTGACAGAAAGTACTGGAATCTGAGAGGAGCCACAAATTTGCTGCCACCCAACGTTCCCCCAAGTCTCCCGATAAAAATGATACCTCACTTGTGTGGGTAGTCCTAGCGCCTGCGACAGGAAATGTCCCAAAACACAAAGTGGGCACATCTCATTTTTTGACAGAAAACAGAGCTGTTTTTTGCAAAGTGCCTATCTGTAGATTTTGGCCTCTAGCTGAGCCGGCACCTAGGGAAACCTACCAAACCTGTGCATTTTTTAAAACTAGAGACCTAGGGGAATCCAAGATGGGGTGACTTGTGGGGCTCTGACCAGGTTCTGTTACCCAGAATCCTTTGCAAACCTCAAAATTTGGCTAAAAAAACATCTTTTCCTCACATTTCGGTGACAGAAAGTTCTAGAATCTGAGAGGAGCCACAAATTTCCTACCACCCAACGTTCCCCCAAGTCTCCCGATAAAAATGATACCTCACTTGTGTGGGTAGTCCTAGCGCCCGCGACAGGAAATGTCCCAAAACATAAAGTGGGAACATCTCATTTTTTGACAGAAAACAGAGCTGTTTTTTGCAAAGTGCCTATCTGTAGATTTTAGCCTCTAGCTCAGCCGGCACCTAGGAAAACCTACCAAACCTGTGCATTTTTGAAAACTAGAGACCTAGTGGAATCCAAGATGGGGTGACTTGTGGGGCTCTGACCAGGTTCTGTTACCCAGAAACCTTTGCAAACCTCAAAATTTGGCTAAAAAAATATATTTTCCTCACATTTCGGTGACAGAAAGTTCTGAAATCTGAGAGGAGCCACAAATTTCCTTCCACCCCGCGTTCCGCCAAGTCTCCCGATAAAAATGATACCTCACTTGTGTGGGTAGACCTGGCGCCCGCGACAGGATATGCCCGAAAACACAACGTGGACACATCACAGAAAACAGAGCTGTTTTTTGCAAAGTGCCTACCTGTAGATTTTGGCCTCTAGCTCAGCCGCCACCTAGGGAAACCTACCAAACCTGTGCATTTTTTTAAACTAGAGACCTAGGGGAATCCAATATGGGGTGACTTGTGGGGCACTGACCAGGTTTTTTTACCCAGAATCCCTTGCACACCTCAAATTTTGGCTACAAAAACACATTTTCCTCACATTTCGGTGACAGAAAGTTCTGGAATCTGAGAGGAGCCACAAATTTCCTTCCACCCAGCGTTCCCCCAAGTCTCCAGATAAAAATGATACCTCACTTGTGTGGGTAGGCCTAGCGCCCGCGACAGGAAACGCCCCAAAACGCAATGTGGACACATCCCATTTTTTGAAAGAAAACAGAGCTGTTTTTTGCAAAGTGCCTACCTGTAGATTTTGGCCTCTAGCTCAGCCGGCACCTAGGGAAACCTACCAAACCTGTGCATTGTTGAAAACTAGAGACCTAGGGGAATCCAAGATGGGGTGACTTGTGGGGCTCTGACCAGGTTCTGATACCCAGAATCCTTTCCAAACCTCAAAATTTGGCTAAAAAAACACATTTTCCTCACATTTCGGTGACAGAAAGTTCTGGAATCTGAGAGGAGCCACAAATTTCCTTCCACCCAGGGTTCCCATAAGTCTCCCGATAAAAATGATACCTCACTTGTGTGGGTAGACCTAGCGCCCGCGACAGGATATGCCCCAAAACACAACGTGGACACATCACAGAAAACAGAGCTGTTTTTTGCAAAGTGCCTACCTGTAGATTTTGGCCTCCAGATCAGCCGGCACCTAGGGAAACCTACCAAACCTGTGCATTTTTTAAAACTAAAGACCTAGGGGAATCCAAGATGGGGTGACTTCTGGGGCTCTGACCAGGTTCTGTTCCCCAGAATCCTTTGCAAACCCAAAAATTGCGCTAAAAAAACATATTTTCCTCCCATTTCGGTGACAGAAAGTTCTGGAATCTGAGAGGAGCCACAAATTTCCTTCCACCCAGCGTTCCCCTAAGTCTCCCGATAAAAATGGTACCTCACTTGTGTGGGTAGGCCTAGCGCCCGCGACAGGATATGCCCCAAAACACAACGTGGACACATCACAGAAAACAGAGCTGTTTTTTGCAAAGTGCCTACCTATAGATTTTGGCCTCTAGCTCAGCCGGCACCTAGGGAAACCTAGCAAACCTGTGCATTTTTGAAAACTAGAGACCTAGGGGAATCCAAGATGGGATGACTTGTGGGGCTCTGACCAGGTTCTGTTACCCAGAATCCTTTGCAAACCTCATATTTTGGCTAAAAAACACATTTTCCTCACATTTCGGTGACAGAAAGTTCTGGAATCTGAGAGGAGTCACAAATTTCCTTCCACCCAGCGTTCCCCAAGTCTCCCGATAAAAATGATACCTCACTTGTGTGGGTAGGCCTAGCGCCCGCGACAGGAGACGCCCCAAAACACAACGTGGACACATCCCATTTTTTGAAAGAAAACAGAGCTGTTTTTTGCAAAGTGCCTACCTGTAGATTTAGGCCTCTAGCTCAGCCGGCACCTAGGGAAACCTACCAACCCTGTGGATTTCTGAAAACTAGAGAGCTAGGGGAATCCAAGATGGGGTGACTTGTGGGGCTCTGACCAGGTTCTGTTACCCAGAATCCTTTGCAAACCTCAAATTTTGGCTAAAAAACACATTTTCCTCACATTTCGGTGAGAGAAAGTACTGGAATCTGAGAGGAGCCACAAATTTCATTCCACCCAGTGTTCTCCCAAGTCTCCTGATAAAAATGATACCTCACTTGTGTGGGTAGGCCTAGCGCCCGCCACAGAAAACGCCCCAAAACGCAACGTGAACACAACCCATTTTTTGAAAGAAAACAGAGCTGTTTTTTGCAAAGTGCCTACCTGTAGATTTTAGCCTCTAGCTCAGCCGGCACCTAGGGAAACCTACAAACCTGTGCATTTTTTAAAACTAGAGACGTAGGGAAATCCAATATGGGGTGACTTGTGGGGCTCTGACCAGGTTCTGTTACCCAGAATCCTTTGCAAACCTCAAATTTTGGTGAAAAAAACACATTTTCCTCACATTTCGGTGACAGAAAGTTCTGGAATCTGAGAGGAGCCACGAATTTCCTTCCACCCAGCGTTCCCCCAAGTCTCCCGATAAAAATCATACCTCACTTGTGTGGGTAGGCCTAGCGCCCGCGACAGGAGACGCCCCAAAACACAACGTGGACACATCCCATTTTTTGAAAGAAAACAGAGCTGTTTTTTGCAAAGTGCCTACCTGTAGATTTTGGCCTCTAGCTCAGCCGGCACCTAGGGAAATGTACCAAACCTGTGCATTGTTGAAAAGTAGGAACCTAGGGGAATCCAAGATGGGGTGACTTGTGGGGCTCTGACCAGGTTCTGTTACCCAGAATCCTTTGCAAACCTTAAAATTTTGCTAAAAAAACACATTTTCCTCACATTTCGGTGACAGAAAGTTCTGGAATCTGAGAGGAGCCACAAATTTCCTTCCACCCAGCGTTCCCCCAAGTCTCCCAATAAAAATGATACCTCACTTGTGTGGGTGAACCTAGCGCCCGCGACAGGATATGCCCCAAAACACAACGTGGACACATCACAGAAAACAGAGCTGTTTTTTTGCAAAGTGCCTACCTGTAGATTTTGGCCTCTAGCTCAGCCGGCACCTAGGGAAACCTAGCAAACCTGTGCATTTTTTTTAACTAGAGACCTAGGGGAATCCAAGATGGGGTGACTTGTGGGGCTCTGACCAGGTTCTGTTACCCAGAATCCTTTGCAAATCTCAAAATTTGGCTAAAAAAACATTTTTTTCCTCACATTTCGGTGACAGAAAGTTCTGGAATCTGAGAGGAGCTACAAATTTCCTTCCACCCAGCATTCCCCCAAGTCTCCTGATAAAAATGATACCTCACTTGTGTGGGTAGGCCTAGCGCCCGCCACAGAAAACGCCCCAAAACGCAACGTGAACACATCCCATTTTTTGAAAGAAAACAGAGCTGTTTTTTGCAAAGTGCCTACCTGTAGATTTTAGCCTCTAGCTCAGCCGGCACCTAGGGAAACCTACAAACCTGTGCATTTTTTAAAACTAGAGACGTAGGGAAATCCAATATGGGGTGACTTGTGGGGCTCTGACCAGGTTCTGTTACCCAGAATCCTTTGCAAACCTCAAATTTTGGTGAAAAAAACACATTTTCCTCACATTTCGGTGACAGAAAGTTCTGGAATCTGAGAGGAGCCACGAATTTCCTTCCACCCAGCGTTCCCCCAAGTCTCCCGATAAAAATGATACCTCACTTGTGTGGGTAGTCCTAGTGCCCGCAACAGGAAATGTCCCAAAACACAAAGTGGGCACATCCCATTTTTTGACAGAAAACAGAGCTGTTTTTTGCAAAGTGCCTACCTGTAGATTTTGGCCTATAGCTCAGCCGGCACCTAGGGAAACCTACCAAACCTGTACATTTTTGAAAACTAAAGACCTAGGGGAATCCAAGATGGGGTGACTTGTGGGGCTGTGACCAGGTTCTGTTACTCAGAATCCTTTGCAAACCTCAAAATTTGGCTAAAAAAACACATTTCCCTCACATTTCGGTGACAGAAAGTTCTGGAATCTGAGAGGAGCCACAAATTTCCTACCACCCAGCGTTCCCCCAAGTCTCCCGATAAAAATGATACCTCACTTGTGTGGGTAGTCCCAGCGCCCGCGACAGGAAATGTCCCAAAACACAAAGTGGGCACATCTCATTTTTTGACAGAAAACAGAGCTGTTTTTTGCAAAGTGCGTAACTGTAGATTTTGGCCTCTAGCTCAGCCGGCACCTAGGGAAACCTACCAAACCTGTGCATTTTTTAAAACTAGAGATCTAGGGGAATCCAAGATGGGGTGACTTGTGGGGTTCTGACCAGGTTCTGTTACCCAGAATCCTTTGCAAACCTCAGAATTTGGCTAAAAAAACACATTTCCCTCACATTTCGGTGACAGAAAGTACTGGAATCTGAGAGGAGCCACAAATTTGCTGCCACCCAACGTTCCCCCAAGTCTCCCGATAAAAATGATACCTCACTTGTGTGGGTAGTCCTAGCGCCTGCGACAGGAAATGTCCCAAAACACAAAGTGGGCACATCTCATTTTTTGACAGAAAACAGAGCTGTTTTTTGCAAAGTGCCTATCTGTAGATTTTGGCCTCTAGCTGAGCCGGCACCTAGGGAAACCTACCAAACCTGTGCATTTTTTAAAACTAGAGACCTAGGGGAATCCAAGATGGGGTGACTTGTGGGGCTCTGACCAGGTTCTGTTACCCAGAATCCTTTGCAAACCTCAAAATTTGGCTAAAAAAACATCTTTTCCTCACATTTCGGTGACAGAAAGTTCTAGAATCTGAGAGGAGCCACAAATTTCCTACCACCCAACGTTCCCCCAAGTCTCCCGATAAAAATGATACCTCACTTGTGTGGGTAGTCCTAGCGCCCGCGACAGGAAATGTCCCAAAACATAAAGTGGGAACATCTCATTTTTTGACAGAAAACAGAGCTGTTTTTTGCAAAGTGCCTATCTGTAGATTTTAGCCTCTAGCTCAGCCGGCACCTAGGAAAACCTACCAAACCTGTGCATTTTTGAAAACTAGAGACCTAGTGGAATCCAAGATGGGGTGACTTGTGGGGCTCTGACCAGGTTCTGTTACCCAGAAACCTTTGCAAACCTCAAAATTTGGCTAAAAAAATATATTTTCCTCACATTTCGGTGACAGAAAGTTCTGAAATCTGAGAGGAGCCACAAATTTCCTTCCACCCCGCGTTCCGCCAAGTCTCCCGATAAAAATGATACCTCACTTGTGTGGGTAGACCTGGCGCCCGCGACAGGATATGCCCGAAAACACAACGTGGACACATCACAGAAAACAGAGCTGTTTTTTGCAAAGTGCCTACCTGTAGATTTTGGCCTCTAGCTCAGCCGCCACCTAGGGAAACCTACCAAACCTGTGCATTTTTTTAAACTAGAGACCTAGGGGAATCCAATATGGGGTGACTTGTGGGGCACTGACCAGGTTTTTTTACCCAGAATCCCTTGCACACCTCAAATTTTGGCTACAAAAACACATTTTCCTCACATTTCGGTGACAGAAAGTTCTGGAATCTGAGAGGAGCCACAAATTTCCTTCCACCCAGCGTTCCCCCAAGTCTCCAGATAAAAATGATACCTCACTTGTGTGGGTAGGCCTAGCGCCCGCGACAGGAAACGCCCCAAAACGCAATGTGGACACATCCCATTTTTTGAAAGAAAACAGAGCTGTTTTTTGCAAAGTGCCTACCTGTAGATTTTGGCCTCTAGCTCAGCCGGCACCTAGGGAAACCTACCAAACCTGTGCATTGTTGAAAACTAGAGACCTAGGGGAATCCAAGATGGGGTGACTTGTGGGGCTCTGACCAGGTTCTGATACCCAGAATCCTTTCCAAACCTCAAAATTTGGCTAAAAAAACACATTTTCCTCACATTTCGGTGACAGAAAGTTCTGGAATCTGAGAGGAGCCACAAATTTCCTTCCACCCAGGGTTCCCATAAGTCTCCCGATAAAAATGATACCTCACTTGTGTGGGTAGACCTAGCGCCCGCGACAGGATATGCCCCAAAACACAACGTGGACACATCACAGAAAACAGAGCTGTTTTTTGCAAAGTGCCTACCTGTAGATTTTGGCCTCCAGATCAGCCGGCACCTAGGGAAACCTACCAAACCTGTGCATTTTTTAAAACTAAAGACCTAGGGGAATCCAAGATGGGGTGACTTCTGGGGCTCTGACCAGGTTCTGTTCCCCAGAATCCTTTGCAAACCCAAAAATTGCGCTAAAAAAACATATTTTCCTCCCATTTCGGTGACAGAAAGTTCTGGAATCTGAGAGGAGCCACAAATTTCCTTCCACCCAGCGTTCCCCTAAGTCTCCCGATAAAAATGGTACCTCACTTGTGTGGGTAGGCCTAGCGCCCGCGACAGGATATGCCCCAAAACACAACGTGGACACATCACAGAAAACAGAGCTGTTTTTTGCAAAGTGCCTACCTATAGATTTTGGCCTCTAGCTCAGCCGGCACCTAGGGAAACCTAGCAAACCTGTGCATTTTTGAAAACTAGAGACCTAGGGGAATCCAAGATGGGATGACTTGTGGGGCTCTGACCAGGTTCTGTTACCCAGAATCCTTTGCAAACCTCATATTTTGGCTAAAAAACACATTTTCCTCACATTTCGGTGACAGAAAGTTCTGGAATCTGAGAGGAGTCACAAATTTCCTTCCACCCAGCGTTCCCCAAGTCTCCCGATAAAAATGATACCTCACTTGTGTGGGTAGGCCTAGCGCCCGCGACAGGAGACGCCCCAAAACACAACGTGGACACATCCCATTTTTTGAAAGAAAACAGAGCTGTTTTTTGCAAAGTGCCTACCTGTAGATTTAGGCCTCTAGCTCAGCCGGCACCTAGGGAAACCTACCAACCCTGTGGATTTCTGAAAACTAGAGAGCTAGGGGAATCCAAGATGGGGTGACTTGTGGGGCTCTGACCAGGTTCTGTTACCCAGAATCCTTTGCAAACCTCAAAATTTGGCTAAAAAACACATTTTCCTCACATTTCGGTGAGAGAAAGTACTGGAATCTGAGAGGAGCCACAAATTTCATTCCACCCAGTGTTCTCCCAAGTCTCCTGATAAAAATGATACCTCACTTGTGTGGGTAGGCCTAGCGCCCGCCACAGAAAACGCCCCAAAACGCAACGTGAACACATCCCATTTTTTGAAAGAAAACAGAGCTGTTTTTTGCAAAGTGCCTACCTGTAGATTTTGGCCTCTAGCTCAGCCGGCACCTAGGGAAATGTACCAAACCTGTGCATTGTTGAAAAGTAGGAACCTAGGGGAATCCAAGATGGGGTGACTTGTGGGGCTCTGACCAGGTTCTGTTACCCAGAATCCTTTGCAAACCTTAAAATTTTGCTAAAAAAACACATTTTCCTCACATTTCGGTGACAGAAAGTTCTGGAATCTGAGAGGAGCCACAAATTTCCTTCCACCCAGCGTTCCCCCAAGTCTCCCGATAAAAATGATACCTCACTTGTGTGGGTGGACCTAGCGCCCGCGACAGGATATGCCCCAAAACACAACGTGGACACATCACAGAAAACAGAGCTGTTTTTTGCAAAGTGCCTACCTGTAGATTTTGGCCTCTAGCTCAGCCGGCACCTAGGGAAACCTAGCAAACCTGTGCATTTTTTTTAACTAGAGACCTAGGGGAATCCAAGATGGGGTGACTTGTGGGGCTCTGACCAGGTTCTGTTACCCAGAATCCTTTGCAAATCTCAAAATTTGGCTAAAAAAACATTTTTTTCCTCACATTTCGGTGACAGAAAGTTCTGGAATCTGAGAGGAGCTACAAATTTCCTTCCACCCAGCGTTCCCCCAAGTCTCCGATAAAAATGGTACCTCACTTGTGTGGGTAGGCCTAGCGCCCGCGACAGGATATGCCCGAAAACACAACGTGGACACATCACAGAAAACAGAGCTGTTTTTTGCAAAGTGCCTACCTGTAGATTTTGGCCTCTAGCTCAGCCGGCACCTAGGGAAACCTACCAAACCTGTGCATTTTTGAAAACTAGAGACCTAGTGGAATCCAAGATGGGGTGACTTGTGGGGCTCTGACCAGGTTCTGTTACCCAGAAACCTTTGCAAACCTCAAAATTTGGCTAAAAAAATATATTTTCCTCACATTTCGGTGACAGAAAGTTCTGAAATCTGAGAGGAGCCACAAATTTCCTTCCACCCCGCGTTCCGCCAAGTCTCCCGATAAAAATGATACCTCACTTGTGTGGGTAGACCTGGCGCCCGCGACAGGATATGCCCGAAAACACAACGTGGACACATCACAGAAAACAGAGCTGTTTTTTGCAAAGTGCCTACCTGTAGATTTTGGCCTCTAGCTCAGCCGCCACCTAGGGAAACCTACCAAACCTGTGCATTTTTTTAAACTAGAGACCTAGGGGAATCCAATATGGGGTGACTTGTGGGGCACTGACCAGGTTTTTTTACCCAGAATCCCTTGCACACCTCAAATTTTGGCTACAAAAACACATTTTCCTCACATTTCGGTGACAGAAAGTTCTGGAATCTGAGAGGAGCCACAAATTTCCTTCCACCCAGCGTTCCCCCAAGTCTCCAGATAAAAATGATACCTCACTTGTGTGGGTAGGCCTAGCGCCCGCGACAGGAAACGCCCCAAAACGCAATGTGGACACATCCCATTTTTTGAAAGAAAACAGAGCTGTTTTTTGCAAAGTGCCTACCTGTAGATTTTGGCCTCTAGCTCAGCCGGCACCTAGGGAAACCTACCAAACCTGTGCATTGTTGAAAACTAGAGACCTAGGGGAATCCAAGATGGGGTGACTTGTGGGGCTCTGACCAGGTTCTGATACCCAGAATCCTTTCCAAACCTCAAAATTTGGCTAAAAAAACACATTTTCCTCACATTTCGGTGACAGAAAGTTCTGGAATCTGAGAGGAGCCACAAATTTCCTTCCACCCAGGGTTCCCATAAGTCTCCCGATAAAAATGATACCTCACTTGTGTGGGTAGACCTAGCGCCCGCGACAGGATATGCCCCAAAACACAACGTGGACACATCACAGAAAACAGAGCTGTTTTTTGCAAAGTGCCTACCTGTAGATTTTGGCCTCCAGATCAGCCGGCACCTAGGGAAACCTACCAAACCTGTGCATTTTTTAAAACTAAAGACCTAGGGGAATCCAAGATGGGGTGACTTCTGGGGCTCTGACCAGGTTCTGTTCCCCAGAATCCTTTGCAAACCCAAAAATTGCGCTAAAAAAACATATTTTCCTCCCATTTCGGTGACAGAAAGTTCTGGAATCTGAGAGGAGCCACAAATTTCCTTCCACCCAGCGTTCCCCTAAGTCTCCCGATAAAAATGGTACCTCACTTGTGTGGGTAGGCCTAGCGCCCGCGACAGGATATGCCCCAAAACACAACGTGGACACATCACAGAAAACAGAGCTGTTTTTTGCAAAGTGCCTACCTATAGATTTTGGCCTCTAGCTCAGCCGGCACCTAGGGAAACCTAGCAAACCTGTGCATTTTTGAAAACTAGAGACCTAGGGGAATCCAAGATGGGATGACTTGTGGGGCTCTGACCAGGTTCTGTTACCCAGAATCCTTTGCAAACCTCATATTTTGGCTAAAAAACACATTTTCCTCACATTTCGGTGACAGAAAGTTCTGGAATCTGAGAGGAGTCACAAATTTCCTTCCACCCAGCGTTCCCCAAGTCTCCCGATAAAAATGATACCTCACTTGTGTGGGTAGGCCTAGCGCCCGCGACAGGAGACGCCCCAAAACACAACGTGGACACATCCCATTTTTTGAAAGAAAACAGAGCTGTTTTTTGCAAAGTGCCTACCTGTAGATTTAGGCCTCTAGCTCAGCCGGCACCTAGGGAAACCTACCAACCCTGTGGATTTCTGAAAACTAGAGAGCTAGGGGAATCCAAGATGGGGTGACTTGTGGGGCTCTGACCAGGTTCTGTTACCCAGAATCCTTTGCAAACCTCAAAATTTGGCTAAAAAACACATTTTCCTCACATTTCGGTGAGAGAAAGTACTGGAATCTGAGAGGAGCCACAAATTTCATTCCACCCAGTGTTCTCCCAAGTCTCCTGATAAAAATGATACCTCACTTGTGTGGGTAGGCCTAGCGCCCGCCACAGAAAACGCCCCAAAACGCAACGTGAACACATCCCATTTTTTGAAAGAAAACAGAGCTGTTTTTTGCAAAGTGCCTACCTGTAGATTTTGGCCTCTAGCTCAGCCGGCACCTAGGGAAATGTACCAAACCTGTGCATTGTTGAAAAGTAGGAACCTAGGGGAATCCAAGATGGGGTGACTTGTGGGGCTCTGACCAGGTTCTGTTACCCAGAATCCTTTGCAAACCTTAAAATTTTGCTAAAAAAACACATTTTCCTCACATTTCGGTGACAGAAAGTTCTGGAATCTGAGAGGAGCCACAAATTTCCTTCCACCCAGCGTTCCCCCAAGTCTCCCGATAAAAATGATACCTCACTTGTGTGGGTGGACCTAGCGCCCGCGACAGGATATGCCCCAAAACACAACGTGGACACATCACAGAAAACAGAGCTGTTTTTTGCAAAGTGCCTACCTGTAGATTTTGGCCTCTAGCTCAGCCGGCACCTAGGGAAACCTAGCAAACCTGTGCATTTTTTTTAACTAGAGACCTAGGGGAATCCAAGATGGGGTGACTTGTGGGGCTCTGACCAGGTTCTGTTACCCAGAATCCTTTGCAAATCTCAAAATTTGGCTAAAAAAACATTTTTTTCCTCACATTTCGGTGACAGAAAGTTCTGGAATCTGAGAGGAGCTACAAATTTCCTTCCACCCAGCGTTCCCCCAAGTCTCCGATAAAAATGGTACCTCACTTGTGTGGGTAGGCCTAGCGCCCGCGACAGGATATGCCCGAAAACACAACGTGGACACATCACAGAAAACAGAGCTGTTTTTTGCAAAGTGCCTACCTGTAGATTTTGGCCTCTAGCTCAGCCGGCACCTAGGGAAACCTAACAAACCTGTGCATTTTGTAAAACTAGAGACCTAGGGGAATCCAAGATGGTGTGACATGTGGGGCTCTGACCAGGTTCTGTAACCCAGAATCCTTTGCAAACCTCAATTTTCGGCTAAAAAAACACATTTTCCTCACATTTCGGTGACAGAAAGTTCTGGAATCTGAGAGGAGCCACAAATTTCCTTCCATCCAGCGTTCCCCCAGGTCTCCCGATAAAAACGGTACCTCACTTGTGTGGGTAGGCCTAGCGCCCGCGACAGGATATGCCCCAAAACACAACGTGGACACATCACAAAAAACAGAGCTGTTTTTCGTAAAGTGCCTAACTGTAGATTTTGGCCCCTAGCTCAGCCGGCACCTAGGGAAACCTACCAAACCTGTGCATTTTTTAAAACTAGAGACCTAGGGAAATCCAAGATGGGGTGACTTGTGGGGCTCTGACCAGGTTCTGTTACCCAGAATCCTTTGCAAACCTCAAATTTTGGCTAAAAAAACACATTTTCCTCACATTTCGGTGACAGAAAGTTCTGGAATCTGAGAGGAGCCACAAATTTCCTTCCACCCAGCGTTCCCCCACGTCTCCCGATAAAAACGGTACCTCACTTGTGTGGGTAGGCCTAGGGCCTGCGACAGGGTATGCCCCAAAACACAACGTGGACACATCACAGAAAACAGAGCTGTTTTTTGCAAAGTGCCTACCTGTAGATTGTGGCTTCTAGCTCAGCCGGCACCTAGGGAAACCTACCAAACCTGTGCATTGTTGAAAACTAGGGACCTAGGGGAATCCAAGATGGGGTGACTTGTGGGGCTCTGACCAGGTTCTGTTACCCAGAATCCTTTGCAAACCTCAAAATTTGGCTAAAAAACACATTTTCCTCACATTTCGGTGACAGAAAGTTCTGGAATCTAAGAGGAGCCACAAATTTCCTTCCACCCAGCGTTCCCCAAAGTCTCCAGATAAAAATGATACCTCACTTGTGTGGGTAGGCCTAGCGCCCGCAATAGGAAACGCCCCAAAACGCAACGTGGACACATCCCATTTTTTTAAAGAAAACAGAGCTGTTTTTTGCAAAGTGCCTACCTGTAGATTTTGGCCTCTAGCTCAGCCGGCACCTAGGGAAACCTACCAAACCTGTGCATTTTTGAAAACTAAAGACCTAGGGGAATCCAAGATGGGGTGACTTGTGGGGCTCTGACCAGGTTCTGTTACCCAGAATCCTTTGCAAACCTCATATTTTGGCTAAAAAACACATTTTCCTCACATTTCGGTGACAGAAAGTTCTGGAATCTGAGAGGAGTCACAAATTTCCTTCCACCCAGCGTTCCCCAAGTCTCCCGATAAAAATGATACCTCACTTGTGTGGGTAGGCCTAGCGCCCGCGACAGGAGACGCCCCAAAACACAACGTGGACACATCCCATTTTTTGAAAGAAAACAGAGCTGTTTTTTGCAAAGTGCCTACCTGTAGATTTAGGCCTCTAGCTCAGCCGGCACCTAGGGAAACCTACCAACCCTGTGGATTTCTGAAAACTAGAGAGCTAGGAGAATCCAAGATGGGGTGACTTGTGGGGCTCTGACCAGGTTCTGTTACCCAGAATCCTTTGCAAACCTCAAATTTTGGCTAAAAAACACATTTTCCTCACATTTCGGTGAGAGAAAGTACTGGAATCTGAGAGGAGCCACAAATTTCATTCCACCCAGTGTTCTCCCAAGTCTCCTGATAAAAATGATACCTCACTTGTGTGGGTAGGCCTAGCGCCCGCCACAGAAAACGCCCCAAAACGCAACGTGAACACATCCCATTTTTTGAAAGAAAACAGAGCTGTTTTTTGCAAAGTGCCTACCTGTAGATTATAGCCTCTAGCTCACCCGGCACCTAGGGAAACCTACAAACCTGTGCATTTTTTAAAACTAGAGACGTAGGGAAATCCAATATGGGGTGACTTGTGGGGCTCTGACAAGGTTCTGTTACCCAGAATCCTTTGCAAACCTCAAATTTTGGTGAAAAAAACACATTTTCCTCACATTTCGGTGACAGAAAGTTCTGGAATCTGAGAGGAGCCACGAATTTCCTTCCACCCAGCATTCCCCCAAGTCTCCCGATAAAAATCATACCTCACTTGTGTGGGTAGGCCTAGCGCCCGCGACAGGAGACGCCCCAAAACACAACGTGGACACATCCCATTTTTTGAAAGAAAACAGAGCTGTTTTTTGCAAAGTGCCTACCTGTAGATTTTGGCCTCTAGCTCAGCCGGCACCTAGGGAAATGTACCAAACCTGTGCATTGTTGAAAAGTAGGAACCTAGGGGAATCCAAGATGGGGTGACTTGTGGGGCTCTGACCAGGTTCTGTTACCCAGAATCCTTTGCAAACCTCAAAATTTTGCTAAAAAAACACATTTTCCTCACATTTCGGTGACAGAAAGTTCTGGAATCTGAGAGGAGCCACAAATTTCCTTCCACCCAGCGTTCCCCCAAGTCTCCCGATAAAAATGATACCTCACTTGTGTGGGTAGACCTAGCGCCCGCGACAGGATATGCCCCAAAACACAACGTGGACACATCACAGAAAACAGAGCTGTTTTTTGCAAAGTGCCTACCTGTAGATTTTGGCCTCTAGCTCAGCCGGCACCTAGGGAAACCTAGCAAACCTGTGCCTTTTTTTTAACTAGAGACCTAGGGGAATCCAAGATGGGGTGACTTGTGGGGCTCTGACCAGGTTCTGTTACCCAGAATCCTTTGCAAATCTCAAAATTTGGCTAAAAAAACGTTTTTTTCCTCACATTTCGGTGACAGAAAGTTCAGGAATCTGAGAGGAGCTACAAATTTCCTTCCACCCAGCGTTCCCCCAAGTCTCCGATAAAAATGGTACCTCACTTGTGTGGGTAGGCCTAGCGCCCGCGACAGGATATGCCCGAAAACACAACGTGGACACATCACAGAAAACAGAGCTGTTTTTTGCAAAGTGCCTACCTGTAGATTTTGGCCTCTAGCTCAGCCGGCACCTAGGGAAACCTACCAAACCTGTGCATTTTCTAAAACTAGAGACCTAGGGGAATCCAAGATGGTGTGACATGTGGGGCTCTGACCAGGTTCTGTAACCCAGAATCCTTTGCAAACCTCAATTTTCGGCTAAAAAAACACATTTTCCTCACATTTCGGTGACAGAAAGTTCTGGAATCTGAGAGGAGCCACAAATTTCCTTCCATCCAGCGGAACGCCAGGTCTCCCGATAAAAACGGTACCTCACTTGTGTGGGTAGGCCTAGCGCCCGCGACAGGATATGCCCCAAAACACAACGTGGACACATCACAAAAAACAGAGCTGTTTTTCGTAAAGTGCCTAACTGTAGATTTTGGCCCCTAGCTCAGCCGGCACCTAGGGAAACCTACCAAACCTGTGCATTTTTTAAAACTAGAGACCTAGGGAAATCCATGATGGGGTGACTTGTGGGGCTCTGACCAGGTTCTGTTACCCAGAATCCTTTGCAAACCTCAAATTTTGGCTAAAAAAACACATTTTCCTCATATTTCGGTGACAGAAAGTTCTGGAATCTGAGAGGAGCCACAAATTTCCTTCCACCCATCGTTCCCCCACGTCTCCCGATAAAAACGGTACCTCACTTGTGTGGGTAGGCCTAGGGCCTGCGACAGGGTATGCCCCAAAACACAACGTGGACACATCACAGAAAACAGAGCTGTTTTTTGCAAAGTGCCTACCTGTAGATTGTGGCTTCTAGCTCAGCCGGCACCTAGGGAAACCTACCAAACCTGTGCATTGTTGAAAACTAGGGACCTAGGGGAATCCAAGATGGGGTGACTTGTGGGGCTCTGACCAGGTTCAGTTACCCAGAATCCTTTGCAAACCTCAAAATTTGGCTAAAAAAAACATTTTCCTCACATTTCGGTGACAGAAAGTTCTGGAATCTAAGAGGAGCCACAAATTTCCTTCCACCCAGCGTTCCCCCAAGTCTCCAGATAAAAATGATACCTCACTTGTGTGGGTAGGCCTAGCGCCCGCGATAGGAAACGCCCCAAAACGCAACGTGGACACATCCCATTTTTTGAAAGAAAACAGAGCTGTTTTTTGCAAAGGGCCTACCTGTAGATTTTGGCCTCTAGCTCAGCCGGCACCTAGGGAAACCTACCAAACCTGTGCATTTTTGAAAACTAAAGACCTAGGGGAATCCAAGATGGGGTGACTTGTGGGGCTCTGACCAGGTTCTGTTACCCAGAATCCTTTGCAAATCTCAAAATTTGGCTAAAAAAACATTTTTTTCCTCACATTTCGGTGACAGAAAGTTCTGGAATCTGAGAGGAGCCACAAATTTCCTTCCACCCAGCGTTCCCCCAAGTCTCCGATAAAAATGGTACCTCACTTGTGTGGGTAGGCCTAGCGCCCGCGACAGGATATGCCCGAAAACACAACGTGGACACATCACAGAAAACAGAGCTGTTTTTTGCAAAGTGCCTACCTGTAGATTTTGGCCTCTAGCTCAGCCGGCACCTAGGGAAACCTACCAAACCTGTGCATTTTGTAAAACTAGAGACCTAGGGGAATCCAAGATGGTGTGACATGTGGGGCTCTGACCAGGTTCTGTAACCCAGAATCCTTTGCAAACCTCAAATTTTGGCTAAAAAAACACATTTTCCTCACATTTCGGTGACAGAAAGTTCTGGAATCTGAGAGGTGCCACAAATTTCCTTCCACCCAGCGTTCCCCCAAGTCTCCGATAAAAATGGTACCTCACTTGTGTGGGTAGGCCTAGCGCCTGCGACAGGATATGCCCGAAAACACAACGTGGACACATCACAGAAAACAGAGCTGTTTTTTGCAAAGTGCCTACCTGTAGATTTTGGCCTCTAGCTCAGCCGGCACCTAGGGAAACCTAACAAACCTGTGCATTTTGTAAAACTAGAGACCTAGGGGAATCCAAGATGGTGTGACATGTGGGGCTCTGACCAGGTTCTGTAACCCAGAATCCTTTGCAAACCTCAATTTTCGGCTAAAAAAACACATTTTCCTCACATTTCGGTGACAGAAAGTTCTGGAATCTGAGAGGAGCCACAAATTTCCTTCCATCCAGCGTTCCCCCAGGTCTCCCGATAAAAACGGTACCTCACTTGTGTGGGTAGGCCTAGCGCCCGCGACAGGATATGCCCCAAAACACAACGTGGACACATCACAAAAAACAGAGCTGTTTTTCGTAAAGTGCCTAACTGTAGATTTTGGCCCCTAGCTCAGCCGGCACCTAGGGAAACCTACCAAACCTGTGCATTTTTTAAAACTAGAGACCTAGGGAAATCCAAGATGGGGTGACTTGTGGGGCTCTGACCAGGTTCTGTTACCCAGAATCCTTTGCAAACCTCAAATTTTGGCTAAAAAAACACATTTTCCTCACATTTCGGTGACAGAAAGTTCTGGAATCTGAGAGGAGCCACACATTTCCTTCCACCCAGCGTTCCCCCACGTCTCCCGATAAAAACGGTACCTCACTTGTGTGGGTAGGCCTAGGGCCTGCGACAGGGTATGCCCCAAAACACAACGTGGACACATCACAGAAAACAGAGCTGTTTTTTGCAAAGTGCCTACCTGTAGATTGTGGCTTCTAGCTCAGCCGGCACCTAGGGAAACCTACCAAACCTGTGCATTGTTGAAAACTAGGGACCTAGGGGAATCCAAGATGGGGTGACTTGTGGGGCTCTGACCAGGTTCTGTTACCCAGAATCCTTTGCAAACCTCAAAATTTGGCTAAAAAACACATTTTCCTCACATTTCGGTGACAGAAAGTTCTGGAATCTAAGAGGAGCCACAAATTTCCTTCCACCCAGCGTTCCCCCAAGTCTCCAGATAAAAATGATACCTCACTTGTGTGGGTAGGCCTAGCGCCCGCGATAGGAAACGCCCCAAAACGCAACGTGGACACATCCCATTTTTTTAAAGAAAACAGAGCTGTTTTTTGCAAAGTGCCTACCTGTAGATTTTGGCCTCTAGCTCAGCCGGCACCTAGGGAAACCTACCAAACCTGTGCATTTTTGAAAACTAAAGACCTAGGGGAATCCAAGATGGGGTGACTTGTGGGGCTCTGACCAGGTTCTGTTACCCAGAATCCTTTGCAAACCTCATATTTTGGCTAAAAAACACATTTTCCTCACATTTCGGTGACAGAAAGTTCTGGAATCTGAGAGGAGTCACAAATTTCCTTCCACCCAGCGTTCCCCAAGTCTCCAGATAAAAATGATACCTCACTTGTGTGGGTAGGCCTAGCGCCCGCGACAGGAGACGCCCCAAAACACAACGTGGACACATCCCATTTTTTGAAAGAAAACAGAGCTGTTTTTTGCAAAGTGCCTACCTGTAGATTTAGGCCTCTAGCTCAGCCGGCACCTAGGGAAACCTACCAACCCTGTGGATTTCTGAAAACTAGAGAGCTAGGGGAATCCAAGATGGGGTGACTTGTGGGGCTCTGACCAGGTTCTGTTACCCAGAATCCTTTGCAAACCTCAAATTTTGGCTAAAAAACACATTTTCCTCACATTTCGGTGAGAGAAAGTACTGGAATCTGAGAGGAGCCACAAATTTCATTCCACCCAGTGTTCTCCCAAGTCTCCTGATAAAAATGATACCTCACTTGTGTGGGTAGGCCTAGCGCCCGCCACAGAAAACGCCCCAAAACGCAACGTGAACACATCCCATTTTTTGAAAGGAAACAGAGCTGTTTTTTGCAAAGTGCCTACCTGTAGATTATAGCCTCTAGCTCAGCCGGCACCTAGGGAAACCTACAAACCTGTGCATTTTTTAAAACTAGAGACGTAGGGAAATCCAATATGGGGTGACTTGTGGGGCTCTGACCAGGTTCTGTTACCCAGAATCCTTTGCAAACCTCAAATGTTGTTGAAAAAAACACATTTTCCTCACATTTCGGTGACAGAAAGTTCTGGAATCTGAGAGGAGCCACGAATTTCCTTCCACCCAGCGTTCCCCCAAGTCTCCCGATAAAAATCATACCTCACTTGTGTGGGTAGGCCTAGCGCCCGCGACAGGAGACGCCCCAAAACACAACGTGGACACATCCCATTTTTTGAAAGAAAACAGAGCTGTTTTTTGCAAAGTGCCTACCTGTAGATTTTGGCCTCTAGCTCAGCCGGCACCTAGGGAAATGTACCAAACCTGTGCATTGTTGAAAAGTAGGAACCTAGGGGAATCCAAGATGGGGTGACTTGTGGGGCTCTGACCAGGTTCTGTTACCCAGAATCCTTTGCAAACCTCTAAATTTTGCTAAAAAAACACATTTTCCTCACATTTCGGTGACAGAAAGTTCTGGAATCTGAGAGGAGCCAAAAATTTCCTTCCACCCAGCGTTCCCCCAAGTCTCCCGATAAAAATGATACCTCACTTGTGTGGGTAGACCTAGCGCCCGCGACAGGATATGCCCCAAAACACAACGTGGACACATCACAGAAAACAGAGCTGTTTTTTGCAAAGTGCCTACCTGTAGATTTTGGCCTCTAGCTCAGCCGGCACCTAGGGAAACCTAGCAAACCTGTGCCTTTTTTTTATCTAGAGACCTAGGGGAATCCAAGATGGGGTGACTTGTGGGGCTCTGACCAGGTTCTGTTACCCAGAATCCTTTGCAAATCTCAAAATTTGGCTAAAAAAACATTTTTTTCCTCACATTTCGGTGACAGAAAGTTCTGGAATCTGAGAGGAGCTACAAATTTCCTTCCACCCAGCGTTCCCCCAAGTCTCCGATAAAAATGGTACCTCACTTGTGTGGGTAGGCCTAGCGCCCGCGACAGGATATGCCCGAAAACACAACGTGGACACATCACAGAAAACAGAGCTGTTTTTTGCAAAGTGCCTACCTGTAGATTTTGGCCTCTAGCTCAGCCGGCACCTAGGGAAACCTACCAAACCTGTGCATTTTCTAAAACTAGAGACCTAGGGGAATCCAAGATGGTGTGACATGTGGGGCTCTGACCAGGTTCTGTAACCCAGAATCCTTTGCAAACCTCAATTTTCGGCTAAAAAAACACATTTTCCTCACATTTCGGTGACAGAAAGTTCTGGAATCTGAGAGGAGCCACAAATTTCCTTCCATCCAGCATTCCCCCAGGTCTCCCGATAAAAACGGTACCTCACTTGTGTGGGTAGGCCTAGCGCCCGCGACAGGATATGCCCCAAAACACAACGTGGACACATCACAAAAAACAGAGCTGTTTTTCGTAAAGTGCCTAACTGTAGATTTTGGCCCCTAGCTCAGCCGGCACCTAGGGAAACCTACCAAACCTGTGCATTTTTTAAAACTAGAGACCTAGGGAAATCCATGATGGGGTGACTTGTGGGGCTCTGACCAGGTTCTGTTACCCAGAATCCTTTGCAAACCTCAAATTTTGGCTAAAAAAACACATTTTCCTCATATTTCGGTGACAGAAAGTTCTGGAATCTGAGAGGAGCCACAAATTTCCTTCCACCCATCGTTCCCCCACGTCTCCCGATAAAAACGGTACCTCACTTGTGTGGGTAGGCCTAGGGCCTGCGACAGGGTATGCCCCAAAACACAACGTGGACACATCACAGAAAACAGAGCTGTTTTTTGCAAAGTGCCTACCTGTAGATTGTGGCTTCTAGCTCAGCCGGCACCTAGGGAAACCTACCAAACCTGTGCATTGTTGAAAACTAGGGACCTAGGGGAATCCAAGATGGGGTGACTTGTGGGGCTCTGACCAGGTTCTGTTACCCAGAATCCTTTGCAAACCTCAAAATTTGGCTAAAAAACACATTTTCCTCACATTTCGGTGACAGAAAGTTCTGGAATCTAAGAGGAGCCACAAATTTCCTTCCACCCAGCGTTCCCCCAAGTCTCCAGATAAAAATGATACCTCACTTGTGTGGGTAGGCCTAGCGCCCGCGATAGGAAACGCCCCAAAACGCAACGTGGACACATCCCATTTTTTGAAAGAAAACAGAGCTGTTTTTTGCAAAGTGCCTACCTGTAGATTTTGGCCTCTAGCTCAGCCGGCACCTAGGGAAACCTACCAAACCTGTGCATTTTTGAAAACTAAAGACCTAGGGGAATCCAAGATGGGGTGACTTGTGGGGCTCTGACCAGGTTCTGTTACCCAGAATCCTTTGCAAACCTCAAATTTTGGCTAAAAAACACATTTTCCTCACATTTCGGTGAGAGAAAGTACTGGAATCTGAGAGGAGCCACAAATTTCATTCCACCCAGTGTTCTCCCAAGTCTCCTGATAAAAATGATACCTCACTTGTGTGGGTAGGCCTAGCGCCCGCCACAGAAAACGCCCCAAAACGCAACGTGAACACATCCCATTTTTTGAAAGGAAACAGAGCTGTTTTTTGCAAAGTGCCTACCTGTAGATTATAGCCTCTAGCTCAGCCGGCACCTAGGGAAACCTACAAACCTGTGCATTTTTTAAAACTAGAGACGTAGGGAAATCCAATATGGGGTGACTTGTGGGGCTCTGACCAGGTTCTGTTACCCAGAATCCTTTGCAAACCTCAAATGTTGTTGAAAAAAACACATTTTCCTCACATTTCGGTGACAGAAAGTTCTGGAATCTGAGAGGAGCCACGAATTTCCTTCCACCCAGCGTTCCCCCAAGTCTCCCGATAAAAATCATACCTCACTTGTGTGGGTAGGCCTAGCGCCCGCGACAGGAGACGCCCCAAAACACAACGTGGACACATCCCATTTTTTGAAAGAAAACAGAGCTGTTTTTTGCAAAGTGCCTACCTGTAGATTTTGGCCTCTAGCTCAGCCGGCACCTAGGGAAATGTACCAAACCTGTGCATTGTTGAAAAGTAGGAACCTAGGGGAATCCAAGATGGGGTGACTTGTGGGGCTCTGACCAGGTTCTGTTACCCAGAATCCTTTGCAAACCTCTAAATTTTGCTAAAAAAACACATTTTCCTCACATTTCGGTGACAGAAAGTTCTGGAATCTGAGAGGAGCCAAAAATTTCCTTCCACCCAGCGTTCCCCCAAGTCTCCCGATAAAAATGATACCTCACTTGTGTGGGTAGACCTAGCGCCCGCGACAGGATATGCCCCAAAACACAACGTGGACACATCACAGAAAACAGAGCTGTTTTTTGCAAAGTGCCTACCTGTAGATTTTGGCCTCTAGCTCAGCCGGCACCTAGGGAAACCTAGCAAACCTGTGCCTTTTTTTTATCTAGAGACCTAGGGGAATCCAAGATGGGGTGACTTGTGGGGCTCTGACCAGGTTCTGTTACCCAGAATCCTTTGCAAATCTCAAAATTTGGCTAAAAAAACATTTTTTTCCTCACATTTCGGTGACAGAAAGTTCTGGAATCTGAGAGGAGCTACAAATTTCCTTCCACCCAGCGTTCCCCCAAGTCTCCGATAAAAATGGTACCTCACTTGTGTGGGTAGGCCTAGCGCCCGCGACAGGATATGCCCGAAAACACAACGTGGACACATCACAGAAAACAGAGCTGTTTTTTGCAAAGTGCCTACCTGTAGATTTTGGCCTCTAGCTCAGCCGGCACCTAGGGAAACCTACCAAACCTGTGCATTTTCTAAAACTAGAGACCTAGGGGAATCCAAGATGGTGTGACATGTGGGGCTCTGACCAGGTTCTGTAACCCAGAATCCTTTGCAAACCTCAATTTTCGGCTAAAAAAACACATTTTCCTCACATTTCGGTGACAGAAAGTTCTGGAATCTGAGAGGAGCCACAAATTTCCTTCCATCCAGCATTCCCCCAGGTCTCCCGATAAAAACGGTACCTCACTTGTGTGGGTAGGCCTAGCGCCCGCGACAGGATATGCCCCAAAACACAACGTGGACACATCACAAAAAACAGAGCTGTTTTTCGTAAAGTGCCTAACTGTAGATTTTGGCCCCTAGCTCAGCCGGCACCTAGGGAAACCTACCAAACCTGTGCATTTTTTAAAACTAGAGACCTAGGGAAATCCATGATGGGGTGACTTGTGGGGCTCTGACCAGGTTCTGTTACCCAGAATCCTTTGCAAACCTCAAATTTTGGCTAAAAAAACACATTTTCCTCATATTTCGGTGACAGAAAGTTCTGGAATCTGAGAGGAGCCACAAATTTCCTTCCACCCATCGTTCCCCCACGTCTCCCGATAAAAACGGTACCTCACTTGTGTGGGTAGGCCTAGGGCCTGCGACAGGGTATGCCCCAAAACACAACGTGGACACATCACAGAAAACAGAGCTGTTTTTTGCAAAGTGCCTACCTGTAGATTGTGGCTTCTAGCTCAGCCGGCACCTAGGGAAACCTACCAAACCTGTGCATTGTTGAAAACTAGGGACCTAGGGGAATCCAAGATGGGGTGACTTGTGGGGCTCTGACCAGGTTCTGTTACCCAGAATCCTTTGCAAACCTCAAAATTTGGCTAAAAAACACATTTTCCTCACATTTCGGTGACAGAAAGTTCTGGAATCTAAGAGGAGCCACAAATTTCCTTCCACCCAGCGTTCCCCCAAGTCTCCAGATAAAAATGATACCTCACTTGTGTGGGTAGGCCTAGCGCCCGCGATAGGAAACGCCCCAAAACGCAACGTGGACACATCCCATTTTTTGAAAGAAAACAGAGCTGTTTTTTGCAAAGTGCCTACCTGTAGATTTTGGCCTCTAGCTCAGCCGGCACCTAGGGAAACCTACCAAACCTGTGCATTTTTGAAAACTAAAGACCTAGGGGAATCCAAGATGGGGTGACTTGTGGGGCTCTGACCAGGTTCTGTTACCCAGAATCCTTTGCAAATCTCAAAATTTGGCTAAAAAAACATTTTTTTCCTCACATTTCGATGACAGAAAGTTCTGGAATCTGAGAGGAGCCACAAATTTCCATCCACCCAGCGTTCCCCCAAGTCTCCGATAAAAATGGTACCTCACTTGTGTGGGTAGGCCTAGCGCCCGCGACAGGATATGCCCGAAAACACAACGTGGACACATCACAGAAAACAGAGCTGTTTTTTGCAAAGTGCCTACCTGTAGATTTTGGCCTCTAGCTCAGCCGGCACCTAGGGAAACCTACCAAACCTGTGCATTTTGTAAAACTAGAGACCTAGGGGAATCCAAGATGGTGTGACATGTGGGGCTCTGACCAGGTTCTGTAACCCAGAATCCTTTGCAAACCTCAAATTTTGGCTAAAAAAACACATTTTCCTCACATTTCGGTGACAGAAAGTTCTGGAATCTGAGAGGTGCCACAAATTTCCTTCCATCCAGCGTTCCCCCAGGACTCCCGATAAAAACGGTACCTCACTTGTGTGGGTAGGCCTAGCGCCCGCGACAGGATATGCCCCAAAACACAACGTGGACACATCACAGAAAACAGAGCTGTTTTTTGCAAAGTGCCTACCTGTAGATTTTGGCCTCTAGCTCAGCCGGCACCTAGGGAAACGTACCAAACCTGTGCATTGTTGAAAACTAGGGACCTAGGGGAATCCAAGATGGGGTGACTTGTGGGGCTCTGACCAGGTTCTGTTACCCAGAATCGTTTGCAAACCTCAAAATTTGGCTAAAAAAACACATTTTCCTCACATTTCGGTGACAGAAAGTTCTGGAATCTGAGAGCAGCCACAAATTTCCTTCCACCCAGCGTTCCCCCAAGTCTCCCGATAAAAATGATACCTCACTTGTGTGGGTAGACCTAGGCCCGCGACAGGATATGCCCCAAAACACAACGTGGACACATCATAGAAAACAGAGCTGTTTTTTGCAAAGTGCCTACCTGTAGATTTTGGCCTCTAGCTCAGCCGGCACCTAGGGAAACCTACCAAACCTGTGCATTTTTGAAAACTAAAGACCTAGGGGAATCCAAGATGGGGTGACTTGTGGGGCTCTGACCAGGTTCTGTTACCCAGAATCCTTTGCAAATCTCAAAATTTGGCTAAAAAAACATTTTTTTCCTCACATTTCGGTGACAGAAAGTTCTGGAATCTGAGAAGAGCCACAAATTTCCTTCCACCCAGCGTTCCCCAAGTCTCCGATAAAAATGGTACCTCACTTGTGTGGGTAGGCCTAGCGCCCGCGACAGGATATGCCCGAAAACACAACGTGGACACATCACAGAAAACAGAGCTGTTTTTTGCAAAGTGCCTACCTGTAGATTTTGGCCTCTAGCTCAGCCGGCACCTAGGGAAACCTACCAAACCTGTGCATTTTGTAAAACTAGAGACCTAGGGGAATCCAAGATGGTGTGACATGTGGGGCTCTGACCAGGTTCTGTAACCCAGAATCCTTTGCAAACCTCAAATTTTGGCTAAAAAAACACATTTTCCTCACATTTCGGTGACAGAAAGTTCTGGAATCTGAGAGTTGCCACAAATTTCCTTCCATCCAGCGTTCCCCCAGGTCTCCCGATAAAAACGGTACCTCACTTGTGTGGGTAGGCCTAGCGCCCGCAACAGGATATGCCCCAAAACACAACGTGGACACATCACAGAAAACAGAGCTGTTTTTTGCAAAGTGCCTACCTGTAGATTTTGGCCTCTAGCTCAGCCGGCACCTAGGGAAACGCACCAAACCTGTGCATTGTTGAAAACTAGGGACCTAGGGGAATCCAAGATGGGGTGACTTGTGGGGCTCTGACCAGGTTCTGTTACCCAGAATCGTTTGCAAACCTCAAAATTTGGCTAAAAAAACACATTTTCCTCACATTTCGGTGACAGAAAGTTCTGGAATCTGAGAGCAGCCACAAATTTCCTTCCACCCAGCGTTCCCCCAAGTCTCCCGATAAAAATGATACCTCACTTGTGTGGGTAGACCTAGGCCCGCGACAGGATATGCCCCAAAACACAACGTGGACACATCCCATTTTTTGAAAGAAAACAGAGCTGTTTTTTGCAAAGTGCCTACCTGTAGATTTAGGCCTCTAGCTCAGCCGGCACCTAGGGAAACCTACCAACCCTGTGGATTTCTGAAAACTAGAGAGCTAGGGGAATCCAAGATGGGGTGACTTGTGGGGCTCTGACCAGGTTCTGTTACCCAGAATCCTTTGCAAACCTCAAATTTTGGCTAAAAAACACATTTTCCTCACATTTCGGTGAGAGAAAGTACTGGAATCTGAGAGGAGCCACAAATTTCATTCCACCCAGTGTTCTCCCAAGTCTCCTGATAAAAATGATACCTCACTTGTGTGGGTAGGCCTAGCGCCCGCCACAGAAAACGCCCCAAAACGCAACGTGAACACATCCCATTTTTTGAAAGGAAACAGAGCTGTTTTTTGCAAAGTGCCTACCTGTAGATTATAGCCTCTAGCTCAGCCGGCACCTAGGGAAACCTACAAACCTGTGCATTTTTTAAAACTAGAGACGTAGGGAAATCCAATATGGGGTGACTTGTGGGGCTCTGACCAGGTTCTGTTACCCAGAATCCTTTGCAAACCTCAAATTTTGTTGAAAAAAACACATTTTCCTCACATTTCGGTGACAGAAAGTTCTGGAATCTGAGAGGAGCCACGAATTTCCTTCCACCCAGCGTTCCCCCAAGTCTCCCGATAAAAATCATACCTCACTTGTGTGTGTAGGCCTAGCGCCCGCGACAGGAGACGCCCCAAAACACAACGTGGACACATCCCATTTTTTGAAAGAAAACAGAGCTGTTTTTTGCAAAGTGCCTACCTGTAGATTTTGGCCTCTAGCTCAGCCGGCACCTAGGGAAATGTACCAAACCTGTGCATTGTTGAAAAGTAGGAACCTAGGGGAATCCAAGATGGGGTGACTTGTGGGGCTCTGACCAGGTTCTGTTACCCAGAATCCTTTGCAAACCTCAAAATTTTGCTAAAAAAACACATTTTCCTCACATTTCGGTGACAGAAAGTTCTGGAATCTGAGAGGAGCCAAAATTTCCTTCCACCCAGCGTTCCCCCAAGTCTCCCGATAAAAATGATACCTCACTTGTGTGGGTAGACCTAGCGCCCGCGACAGGATATGCCCCAAAACACAACGTGGACACATCACAGAAAACAGAGCTGTTTTTTGCAAAGTGCCTACCTGTAGATTTTGGCCTCTAGCTCAGCCGGCACCTAGGGAAACCTAGCAAACCTGTGCCTTTTTTTTATCTAGAGACCTAGGGGAATCCAAGATGGGGTGACTTGTGGGGCTCTGACCAGGTTCTGTTACCCAGAATCCTTTGCAAATCTCAAAATTTGGCTAAAAAAACATTTTTTTCCTCACATTTCGGTGACAGAAAGTTCTGGAATCTGAGAGGAGCTACAAATTTCCTTCCACCCAGCGTTCCCCCAAGTCTCCGATAAAAATGGTACCTCACTTGTGTGGGTAGGCCTAGCGCCCGCGACAGGATATGCCCGAAAACACAACGTGGACACATCACAGAAAACAGAGCTGTTTTTTGCAAAGTGCCTACCTGTAGATTTTGGCCTCTAGCTCAGCCGGCACCTAGGGAAACCTACCAAACCTGTGCATTTTCTAAAACTAGAGACCTAGGGGAATCCAAGATGGTGTGACATGTGGGGCTCTGACCAGGTTCTGTAACCCAGAATCCTTTGCAAACCTCAATTTTCGGCTAAAAAAACACATTTTCCTCACATTTCGGTGACAGAAAGTTCTGGAATCTGAGAGGAGCCACAAATTTCCTTCCATCCAGCATTCCCCCAGGTCTCCCGATAAAAACGGTACCTCACTTGTGTGGGTAGGCCTAGCGCCCGCGACAGGATATGCCCCAAAACACAACGTGGACACATCACAAAAAACAGAGCTGTTTTTCGTAAAGTGCCTAACTGTAGATTTTGGCCCCTAGCTCAGCCGGCACCTAGGGAAACCTACCAAACCTGTGCATTTTTTAAAACTAGAGACCTAGGGAAATCCATGATGGGGTGACTTGTGGGGCTCTGACCAGGTTCTGTTACCCAGAATCCTTTGCAAACCTCAAATTTTGGCTAAAAAAACACATTTTCCTCATATTTCGGTGACAGAAAGTTCTGGAATCTGAGAGGAGCCACAAATTTCCTTCCACCCATCGTTCCCCCACGTCTCCCGATAAAAACGGTACCTCACTTGTGTGGGTAGGCCTAGGGCCTGCGACAGGGTATGCCCCAAAACACAACGTGGACACATCACAGAAAACAGAGCTGTTTTTTGCAAAGTGCCTACCTGTAGATTGTGGCTTCTAGCTCAGCCGGCACCTAGGGAAACCTACCAAACCTGTGCATTGTTGAAAACTAGGGACCTAGGGGAATCCAAGATGGGGTGACTTGTGGGGCTCTGACCAGGTTCTGTTACCCAGAATCCTTTGCAAACCTCAAAATTTGGCTAAAAAACACATTTTCCTCACATTTCGGTGACAGAAAGTTCTGGAATCTAAGAGGAGCCACAAATTTCCTTCCACCCAGCGTTCCCCCAAGTCTCCAGATAAAAATGATACCTCACTTGTGTGGGTAGGCCTAGCGCCCGCGATAGGAAACGCCCCAAAACGCAACGTGGACACATCCCATTTTTTGAAAGAAAACAGAGCTGTTTTTTGCAAAGTGCCTACCTGTAGATTTTGGCCTCTAGCTCAGCCGGCACCTAGGGAAACCTACCAAACCTGTGCATTTTTGAAAACTAAAGACCTAGGGGAATCCAAGATGGGGTGACTTGTGGGGCTCTGACCAGGTTCTGTTACCCAGAATCCTTTGCAAATCTCAAAATTTGGCTAAAAAAACATTTTTTTCCTCACATTTCGATGACAGAAAGTTCTGGAATCTGAGAGGAGCCACAAATTTCCATCCACCCAGCGTTCCCCCAAGTCTCCGATAAAAATGGTACCTCACTTGTGTGGGTAGGCCTAGCGCCCGCGACAGGATATGCCCGAAAACACAACGTGGACACATCACAGAAAACAGAGCTGTTTTTTGCAAAGTGCCTACCTGTAGATTTTGGCCTCTAGCTCAGCCGGCACCTAGGGAAACCTACCAAACCTGTGCATTTTGTAAAACTAGAGACCTAGGGGAATCCAAGATGGTGTGACATGTGGGGCTCTGACCAGGTTCTGTAACCCAGAATCCTTTGCAAACCTCAAATTTTGGCTAAAAAAACACATTTTCCTCACATTTCGGTGACAGAAAGTTCTGGAATCTGAGAGGTGCCACAAATTTCCTTCCATCCAGCGTTCCCCCAGGACTCCCGATAAAAACGGTACCTCACTTGTGTGGGTAGGCCTAGCGCCCGCGACAGGATATGCCCCAAAACACAACGTGGACACATCACAGAAAACAGAGCTGTTTTTTGCAAAGGGCCTACCTGTAGATTTTGGCCTCTAGCTCAGCCGGCACCTAGGGAAACGTACCAAACCTGTGCATTGTTGAAAACTAGGGACCTAGGGGAATCCAAGATGGGGTGACTTGTGGGGCTCTGACCAGGTTCTGTTACCCAGAATCGTTTGCAAACCTCAAAATTTGGCTAAAAAAACACATTTTCCTCACATTTCGGTGACAGAAAGTTCTGGAATCTGAGAGCAGCCACAAATTTCCTTCCACCCAGCGTTCCCCCAAGTCTCCCGATAAAAATGATACCTCACTTGTGTGGGTAGACCTAGGCCCGCGACAGGATATGCCCCAAAACACAACGTGGACACATCATAGAAAACAGAGCTGTTTTTTGCAAAGTGCCTACCTGTAGATTTTGGCCTCTAGCTCAGCCGGCACCTAGGGAAACCTACCAAACCTGTGCATTTTTGAAAACTAAAGACCTAGGGGAATCCAAGATGGGGTGACTTGTGGGGCTCTGACCAGGTTCTGTTACCCAGAATCCTTTGCAAATCTCAAAATTTGGCTAAAAAAACATTTTTTTCCTCACATTTCGGTGACAGAAAGTTCTGGAATCTGAGAAGAGCCACAAATTTCCTTCCACCCAGCGTTCCCCAAGTCTCCGATAAAAATGGTACCTCACTTGTGTGGGTAGGCCTAGCGCCCGCGACAGGATATGCCCGAAAACACAACGTGGACACATCACAGAAAACAGAGCTGTTTTTTGCAAAGTGCCTACCTGTAGATTTTGGCCTCTAGCTCAGCCGGCACCTAGGGAAACCTACCAAACCTGTGCATTTTGTAAAACTAGAGACCTAGGGGAATCCAAGATGGTGTGACATGTGGGGCTCTGACCAGGTTCTGTAACCCAGAATCCTTTGCAAACCTCAAATTTTGGCTAAAAAAACACATTTTCCTCACATTTCGGTGACAGAAAGTTCTGGAATCTGAGAGGTGCCACAAATTTCCTTCCATCCAGCGTTCCCCCAGGTCTCCCGATAAAAACGGTACCTCACTTGTGTGGGTAGGCCTAGCGCCCGCAACAGGATATGCCCCAAAACACAACGTGGACACATCACAGAAAACAGAGCTGTTTTTTGCAAAGTGCCTACCTGTAGATTTTGGCCTCTAGCTCAGCCGGCACCTAGGGAAACGCACCAAACCTGTGCATTGTTGAAAACTAGGGACCTAGGGGAATCCAAGATGGGGTGACTTGTGGGGCTCTGACCAGGTTCTGTTACCCAGAATCGTTTGCAAACCTCAAAATTTGGCTAAAAAAACACATTTTCCTCACATTTCGGTGACAGAAAGTTCTGGAATCTGAGAGCAGCCACAAATTTCCTTCCACCCAGCGTTCCCCCAAGTCTCCCGATAAAAATGATACCTCACTTGTGTGGGTAGACCTAGGCCCGCGACAGGATATGCCCCAAAACACAACGTGGACACATCATAGAAAACAGAGCTGTTTTTTGCAAAGTGCCTACCTGTAGATTTTGGCCTCTAGCTCAGCCGGCACCTAGGGAAACCTACCAAACCTGTGCATTTTTGAAAACTAAAGACCTAGGGGAATCCAAGATGGGGTGACTTCTGGGGCTCTGACCAGGTTCTGTTACCCAGAATCCTTTGCAAACCCAAAAATTGCGCTAAAAAAACATATTTTCCTCCCATATCGGTGACAGAAAGTTCTGGAATCTGAGAGGAGCCACAAATTTCATTCCACCCAGCGTTCCCCTAAGTCTCCCGATAAAAATGGTACCTCACTTGTGTGGGTAGGCCTAGCGCCCGCGACAGGATATGCCCCAAAACACAACGTGGAAACATCACAGAAAACAGAGCTGTTTTTTGCAAAGTGCCTACCTGTAGATTTTGGCCTCTAGCTCAGCCGGCACCTAGGGAAACCTACAAACCTGTGCATTTTTTAAAACTAGAGACCTAGGGGAATCCAAGATGGGGTGACTTGTGGGGCTCTGACCAGGTTCTGTTACCCAGAATCCTTTGCAAACCTCAAAATTTGGCTAAAAAACATACATTTTCCTCACATTTCGGTGACAGAAAGTTCTGGAATCAGAGAGGAGCCACAAATTTCCTTCCACCCAGCGTTCCCCCAAGTCTCCGATAAAAATGGTACCTCACTTGTGTGGGTAGGCCTAGCGCCCGCAACAGGATATGCCCCAAAACACAACGTTGACACATCACAGAAAACAGAGCTGTTTTTTGCAAAGTGCCTACCTGTAGATTTTGGCCTCTAGCTCAGCCGGTACCTAGGCAAACCTACCAACCCTGTGGATTTCTGAAAACTAGAGACCTAGGGGAATCCAAGATGGGGTGACTTGTGGGGCTCTGACCAGGTTCTGTTACCCAGAATCCTTTGCAAACCTCAAATTTTGGCTAAAAAAACACATTTCCCTCACATTTCGGTGACAGAAAGTTCTGGAATCTGAGAGGAGCCACAAATTTCCTTCCACCCAGTGTTCCCCCAAGTCTCCCGATAAAAATGATACCTCACTTGTGCGGGTAGGTCTAGCGCCCGCCACAGGAAACGCCCCAAAACGCAACGTGGACACATCCTATTTTTTGAAAGAAAACAGAGCTGTTTTTTGCAAAGTGCCTACCTGTAGATTTTGGCCTCTAGCTCAGCTAGCACCTAGGGAAACCTACCAAACCTGTGCATTTTTGAGAACTAGAGACCTAGGGGAATCCAAGATGGGGTGACCTGTGGGGCTCTGACCAGGTTCTCTTACCCAGAATCCTTTGCAAACCTCTAAATTTGGCTAAAAAAACACATTTTCCTCACATTTTGGTGACAGAAAGTTCTGTAATCTGAGAGGAGCCACAAATTTCCTTCCACCCAGGGTTCCCACAAGTCTCCCGATAAAAATGATATCTCACTTGTGTGGGTAGACCTAGCGCCCGCGACAGGATATGCCCCAAAACACAACGTGGACACATCACAGAAAACAGAGCTGTTTTTTGCAAAGTGCCTACCTGTAGATTTTGGCCTCCAGATCAGCCGGCACCTAGGGAAACCTACCAAACCTGTGCATTTTTTAAAACTAAAGACCTAGGGGAATCCAAGATGGGGTGACTTCTGGGGCTCTGACCAGGTTCTGTTCCCCAGAATCCTTTGCAAACCCAAAAATTGCGCTAAAAAAACATATTTTCCTCCCATTTCGGTGACAGAAAGTTCTGGAATCTGAGAGGTGCCACAAATTTCCTTCCATCCAGCGTTCCCCCAGGACTCCCGATAAAAACGGTACCTCACTTGTGTGGGTAGGCCTAGCGCCCGCGACAGGATATGCCCCAAAACACAACGTGGACACATCACAGAAAACAGAGCTGTTTTTTGCAAAGTGCCTACCTGTAGATTTTGGCCTCTAGCTCAGCCGGCACCTAGGGAAACGTACCAAACCTGTGCATTGTTGAAAACTAGGGACCTAGGGGAATCCAAGATGGGGTGACTTGTGGGGCTCTGACCAGGTTCTGTTACCCAGAATCGTTTGCAAACCTCAAAATTTGGCTAAAAAAACACATTTTCCTCACATTTCGGTGACAGAAAGTTCTGGAATCTGAGAGCAGCCACAAATTTCCTTCCACCCAGCGTTCCCCCAAGTCTCCCGATAAAAATGATACCTCACTTGTGTGGGTAGACCTAGGCCCGCGACAGGATATGCCCCAAAACACAACGTGGACACATCATAGAAAACAGAGCTGTTTTTTGCAAAGTGCCTACCTGTAGATTTTGGCCTCTAGCTCAGCCGGCACCTAGGGAAACCTACCAAACCTGTGCATTTTTGAAAACTAAAGACCTAGGGGAATCCAAGATGGTGTGACATGTGGGGCTCTGACCAGGTTCTGTAACCCAGAATCCTTTGCAAACCTCAAATTTTGGCTAAAAAAACACATTTTCCTCACATTTCGGTGACAGAAAGTTCTGGAATCTGAGAGGTGCCACAAATTTCCTTCCATCCAGCGTTCCCCCAGGTCTCCCGATAAAAACGGTACCTCACTTGTGTGGGTAGGCCTAGCGCCCGCAACAGGATATGCCCCAAAACACAACGTGGACACATCACAGAAAACAGAGCTGTTTTTTGCAAAGTGCCTACCTGTAGATTTTGGCCTCTAGCTCAGCCGGCACCTAGGGAAACGCACCAAACCTGTGCATTGTTGAAAACTAGGGACCTAGGGGAATCCAAGATGAGGTGACTTGTGGGGCTCTGACCAGGTTCTGTTACCCAGAATCGTTTGCAAACCTCAAAATTTGGCCAAAAAAACACATTTTCCTCACATTTCGGTGACAGAAAGTTCTGGAATCTGAGAGCAGCCACAAATTTCCTTCCACCCAGCGTTCCCCCAAGTCTCCCGATAAAAATGATACCTCACTTGTGTGGGTAGACCTAGGCCCGCGACAGGATATGCCCCAAAACACAACGTGGACACATCATAGAAAACAGAGCTGTTTTTTGCAAAGTGCCTACCTGTAGATTTTGGCCTCTAGCTCAGCCGGCACCTAGGGAAACCTACCAAACCTGTGCATTTTTGAAAACTAAAGACCTAGGCGAATCCAAGATGGGGTGACTTCTGGGGCTCTGACCAGGTTCTGTTACCCAGAATCCTTTGCAAACCCAAAAATTGCGCTAAAAAAACATATTTTCCTCCCATATCGGTGACAGAAAGTTCTGGAATCTGAGAGGAGCCACAAATTTCATTCCACCCAGCGTTCCCCTAAGTCTCCCGATAAAAATGGTACCTCACTTGTGTGGGTAGGCCTAGCGCCCGCGACAGGATATGCCCCAAAACACAACGTGGAAACATCACAGAAAACAGAGCTGTTTTTTGCAAAGTGCCTACCTGTAGATTTTGGCCTCTAGCTCAGCCGGCACCTAGGGAAACCTACAAACCTGTGCATTTTTTAAAACTAGAGACCTAGGGGAATCCAAGATGGGGTGACTTGTGGGGCTCTGACCAGGTTCTGTTACCCAGAATCCTTTGCAAACCTCAAAATTTGGCTAAAAAACATACATTTTCCTCACATTTCGGTGACAGAAAGTTCTGGAATCAGAGAGGAGCCACAAATTTCCTTCCACCCAGCGTTCCCCCAAGTCTCCGATAAAAATGGTACCTCACTTGTGTGGGTAGGCCTAGCGCCCGCAACAGGATATGCCCCAAAACACAACGTTGACACATCACAGAAAACAGAGCTGTTTTTTGCAAAGTGCCTACCTGTAGATTTTGGCCTCTAGCTCAGCCGGTACCTAGGCAAACCTACCAACCCTGTGGATTTCTGAAAACTAGAGACCTAGGGGAATCCAAGATGGGGTGACTTGTGGGGCTCTGACCAGGTTCTGTTACCCAGAATCCTTTGCAAACCTCAAATTTTGGCTAAAAAAACACATTTCCCTCACATTTCGGTGACAGAAAGTTCTGGAATCTGAGAGGAGCCACAAATTTCCTTCCACCCAGTGTTCCCCCAAGTCTCCCGATAAAAATGATACCTCACTTGTGCGGGTAGGTCTAGCGCCCGCCACAGGAAACGCCCCAAAACGCAACGTGGACACATCCTATTTTTTGAAAGAAAACAGAGCTGTTTTTTGCAAAGTGCCTACCTGTAGATTTTGGCCTCTAGCTCAGCTAGCACCTAGGGAAACCTACCAAACCTGTGCATTTTTGAGAACTAGAGACCTAGGGGAATCCAAGATGGGGTGACCTGTGGGGCTCTGACCAGGTTCTCTTACCCAGAATCCTTTGCAAACCTCTAAATTTGGCTAAAAAAACACATTTTCCTCACATTTTGGTGACAGAAAGTTCTGTAATCTGAGAGGAGCCACAAATTTCCTTCCACCCAGCGTTCCCCGAAGTCTCCCGATAAAAATGGTTCTTCACTTGTGTAGGTAGGCCTAGCGCCCGCGACAGGATATGCCCCAAAACACAACGTGGACACCTCACAGAAAACAGGGCGTTTTTTTGCAAAGTGCCTACCTGTAGATTTTGGCCTCTAGCTCAGCCGGCACCTAGGGAAACCTACCAAACCTGTGCATTGTTGAAAACTAGGGACCTAGGGAAATCCAAGATGGGGTGACTTGTGGGGCTCTGACCAGGTTCTGTTACCCAGAATCCTTTGCAAACGTCAAAATTTGGCTAAAAAAACACATTTTCCTCACATTTCGGTGACAAAAAGTTCTGGAATCTGAGAGGAGCCACAAATTTCCTTCCACCCAGCGTTCCCCCAAGCCTCCAGAACAAAATGGTACCTCACTTGTGTGGGTAGTCCTAGCGCCCGCAACAGGAAATGTCCCAAAACACAAAGTGGGCACATCTCATTTTTTGACAGAAATGATACCTTACTTGTGTGGGTAGACCTAGCGCCAGCGACAGGATATGCCCCAAAACACAACGTGGACACATCACAGAAAACAGAGCTGTTTTTTGCAAAGTGCCCACCTGTAGATTTTGGCCCCTAGTGCAGCCGGCACCTAGGGAAACCTACCAAACCTGTGCATTTTTTTAAACTAGAGACCTAGGGGAATCGAAGATGGGGTGACTTGTGGGGCTCTGACCAGGTTCTGTTACCCAGAATCCTTTGCTAACCTCAAAATTTGGCTAAAAAAATACATTTCCCTCACATTTCAATGACAGAAAGTTCTGGAATCTGAGAGAAGCCACAAATTTCCTACCACCCAGCGTTCCCCCAAGTCTCCCAATAAAAGTGATACCTCACTTGTGTGTGTAGTCCCAGCGCCC
>NW_027150214.1:0-60489 GCF_031143425.1 Pleurodeles waltl
CAGAACTTTCTGCCACAGAAATGTGAGGAACATGTGTTTTTTTTAGCCACATTTTGAGGTTTGCAAAGGATTCTGGGTAAGAGAACCTGGTCCGAGCCACACAAGTCACCCCATCTTGGATTCCCCTAGGTCTCTAGTTTTCAGAAATGCACAGGTTTGGTAGGTTTCCCTAGGTGGCGGCTGGGCTACAGGCCAAAATCTACAGGTAGGCACTTTGCAAAAAACACCTCTGTTTTCCTTCACCAATTTGGCTGTGTCCACGTTGCGCTTTGGGGCGTTTCCTGTCGCGGGCGCTAGGCCTACCCACACAAGTGAGGTATCATTTTTATCGGGAGACGTGGGGGAACGCTGGGTGGAAGGAAATTCGTGGCTCCTCTCAGATTCCAGAACTTTCTGCCACAGAAATGTGAGGAACATGTGTTTTTTTAGCCACATTTTGAGGTTTGCAAAGGATTCTGGGTAACAGAACCTGGTCCGAGCCACACAAGTCACCCCATCTTGGATTCCCCTAGGTCTCTAGTTTTCAGAAATGCACAGGTTTGGTAGGTTTCCCTAGGTAGCGGCTGAGCTACAGGCCAAAATCTACAGGTAGGCACTTTGCAAAAAACACCTCTGTTTTCCTTTACCAATTTGGCTGTGTCCACGTTGCGCTTTGGGGCGTTTCCTGTCGCGGGCGCTAGGCCTACCCACACAAGTGAGGTATCATTTTTATCGGGAGACGTGGGGGAACGCTGGGTGGAAGGAAATTCGTGGCTCCTCTCAGATTCCAGAACTTTCTGCCACAGAAATGTGAGGAACATGTGTTTTTTTAGCCAAATTTTGAGGTTTGCAAAGGATTCTGGGTAACAGAACCTGGTCCGAGCCACACAAGTCACCCCATCTTGGATTCCCCTAGGTCTCTAGTTTTCAGAAATGCACAGGTTTGGTAGGTTTCCCTAGGTAGCGGCTGAGCTACAGGCCAAAATCTACAGGTAGGCACTTTGCAAAAAACACCTCTGTTTTCCTTCACCAATTTGGCTGTGTCCACGTTGCGCTTTGGGGCGTTTCCTGTCGCGGGCGCTAGGCCTACCCACACAAGTGAGGTATCATTTTTATCGGGAGACGTGGGGGAACGCTGGGTGGAAGGAAATTCGTGGCTCCTCTCAGATTCCAGAACTTTCTGCACAGAAATGTGAGGAACATGTGTTTTTTTAGCCACATTTTGAGGTTTGCAAAGGATTCTGGGTAACAGAACCTGGTCCGAGCCACACAAGTCACCCCATCTTGGATTCCCCTAGGTCTCTAGTTTTCAGAAATGCACAGGTTTGGTAGGTTTCCCTAGGTAGCGGCTGAGCTACAGGCCAAAATCTACAGGTAGGCACTTTGCAAAAAACACCTCTGTTTTCCTTTACCAATTTGGCTGTGTCCACGTTGCGCTTTGGGGCGTTTCCTGTCGCGGGCGCTAGGCCTACCCACACAAGTGAGGTATCATTTTTATCGGGAGACGTGGGGGAACGCTGGGTGGAAGGAAATTCGTGGCTCCTCTCAGATTCCAGAACTTTCTGCCACAGAAATGTGAGGAACATGTGTTTTTTTAGCCAAATTTTGAGGTTTGCAAAGGATTCTGGGTAACAGAACCTGGTCCGAGCCACACAAGTCACCCCATCTTGGATTCCCCTAGGTCTCTAGTTTTCAGAAATGCACAGGTTTGGTAGGTTTCCCTAGGTAGCGGCTGAGCTACAGGCCAAAATCTACAGGTAGGCACTTTGCAAAAAACACCTCTGTTTTCCTTCACCAATTTGGCTGTGTCCACGTTGCGCTTTGGGGCGTTTCCTGTCGCGGGCGCTAGGCCTACCCACACAAGTGAGGTATCATTTTTATCGGGAGACGTGGGGGAACGCTGGGTGGAAGGAAATTCGTGGCTCCTCTCAGATTCCAGAACTTTCTGCCACAGAAATGTGAGGAACATGTGTTTTTTTAGCCACATTTTGAGGTTTGCAAAGGATTCTGGGTAACAGAACCTGGTCCGAGCCACACAAGTCACCCCATCTTGGATTCCCCTAGGTCTCTAGTTTTCAGAAATGCACAGGTTTGGTAGGTTTCCCTAGGTGGCGGCTGAGCTACAGGCCAAAATCTACAGGTAGGCACTTTGCAAAAAACACCTCTGTTTTCCTTCACCAATTTGGCTGTGTCCACGTTGCGCTTTGGGGCGTTTCCTGTCGCGGGCGCTAGGCCTACCCACACAAGTGAGGTATCATTTTTATCGGGAGACGTGGGGGAACGCTGGTTGGAAGGAAATTCGCGGCTCCTCTCAGATTCCAGAACTTTCTGCCACAGAAATGTGAGGAACATGTGTTTTTTTAGCCACATTTTGAGGTTTGCAAAGGATTCTGGGTAACAGAACCTGGTCCGAGCCACACAAGTCACCCCATCTTGGATTCCCCTAGGTCTCTAGTTTTCAGAAATGCACAGGTTTGGTAGGTTTCCCTAGGTGGCAGCTGAGCTACAGGCCAAAATCTACAGGTAGGCACTTTGCAAAAAACACCTCTGTTTTCCTTCACCAATTTGGCTGTGTCCACGTTGCGCTTTGGGGCGTTTCCTGTCGCGGGCGCTAGGCCTACCCACACAAGTGAGGTATCATTTTTATCGGGAGACGTGGGGGAACGCTGGGTGGAAGGAAATTCGCGGCTCCTCTCAGATTCCAGAACTTTCTGCCACAGAAATGTGAGGAACATGTGTTTTTTTAGCCACATTTTGAGGTTTGCAAAGGATTCTGGGTAACAGAACCTGGTCCGAGCCACACAAGTCAC
Organism: Pleurodeles waltl; assembly: GCF_031143425.1. Lineage (NCBI taxonomy): Eukaryota > Metazoa > Chordata > Amphibia > Caudata > Salamandridae > Pleurodeles > Pleurodeles waltl. The sequence goes on from NW_027150214.1 coordinate 2,790, forward strand.
CCCATCTTGGATTCCCCTAGGTCTCTAGTTTTCAGAAATGCACAGGTTTGGTAGGTTTCCCTAGGTGGCGGCTGAACTACAGGCCAAAATCTACAGGTAGGCACTTTGCAAAAAACACCTCTGTTTTCCTTCACCAATTTGGCTGTGTCCACGTTGCGCTTTGGGGCGTTTCCTGTCGCGGGCGCTAGGCCTACCCACACAAGTGAGGTATCATTTTTATCGGGAGACGTGGGGGAACGCTGGGTGGAAGGAAATTCGTGGCTCCTCTCAGATTCCAGAACTTTTTGCCACAGAAATGTGAGGAACATGTGTTTTTTTAGCCACATTTTGAGGTTTGCAAAGGATTCTGGGTAACAGAACCTGGTCCGAGCCACACAAGTCACCCCATCTTGGATTCCCCTAGGTCTCTAGTTTTCAGAAATGCACAGGTTTGGTAGGTTTCCCTAGGTGGCGGCTGAGCTACAGGCCAAAATCTACAGGTAGGCACTTTGCAAAAAACACCTCTGTTTTCCTTCACCAATTTGGCTGTGTCCACGTTGCGCTTTGGGGCGTTTCCTGTCGCGGGCGCTAGGCCTACCCACACAAGTGAGGTATCATTTTTATCGGGAGACGTGGGGGAACGCTGGGTGGAAGGAAATTCGTGGCTCCTCTCAGATTCCAGAACTTTCTGCCACAGAAATATGAGGAACATGTGTTTTTTTAGCCACATTTTGAGGTTTGCAAAGGATTCTGGGTAACAGAACCTGGTCCGAGCCACACAAGTCACCCCATCTTGGATTCCCCTAGATCTCTAGTTTTCAGAAATGCACAGGTTTGGTAGGTTTCCCTAGGTGGCGGCTGAGCTACAGGCCAAAATCTACAGGTAGGCACTTTGCAAAAAACACCTCTGTTTTCCTTCACCAATTTGGCTGTGTCCACGTTGCGCTTTGGGGCGTTTCCTGTCGCGGGCGCTAGGCCTACCCACACAAGTGAGGTATCATTTTTATCGGGAGACGTGGGGGAACGCTGGGTGGAAGGAAATTCGCGGCTCCTCTCAGATTCCAGAACTTTCTGCCACAGAAATGTGAGGAACATGTGTTTTTTTAGCCACATTTTGAGGTTTGCAAAGGATTCTGGGTAACAGAACCTGGTCCGAGCCACACAAGTCACCCCATCTTGGATTCCCCTAGGTCTCTAGTTTTCAGAAATGCACAGGTTTGGTAGGTTTCCCTAGGTGGCGGCTGAGCTACAGGCCAAAATCTACAGGTAGGCACTTTGCAAAAAACACCTCTGTTTTCCTTCACCAATTTGGCTGTGTCCACGTTGCGCTTTGGGGCGTTTCCTGTCGCGGGCGCTAGGCCTACCCACACAAGTGAGGTATCATTTTTATCGGGAGACGTGGGGGAACGCTGGGTGGAAGGAAATTCGTGGCTCCTCTCAGATTCCAGAACTTTTTGCCACAGAAATGTGAGGAACATGTGTTTTTTTAGCCACATTTTGAGGTTTGCAAAGGATTCTGGGTAACAGAACCTGGTCCGAGCCACACAAGTCACCCCATCTTGGATTCCCCTAGGTCTCTAGTTTTCAGAAATGCACAGGTTTGGTAGGTTTCCCTAGGTGGCGGCTGAGCTACAGGCCAAAATCTACAGGTAGGCACTTTGCAAAAAACACCTCTGTTTTCTTTCACCAATTTGGCTGTGTCCACGTTGCGCTTTGGGGCGTTTCCTGTCGCGGGCGCTAGGCCTACCCACACAAGTGAGGTATCATTTTTATCGGGAGACGTGGGGGAACGCTGGGTGGAAGGAAATTCGTGGCTCCTCTCAGATTCCAGAACTTTCTGCCACAGAAATATGAGGAACATGTGTTTTTTTAGCCACATTTTGAGGTTTGCAAAGGATTCTGGGTAACAGAACCTGGTCCGAGCCACACAAGTCACCCCATCTTGGATTCCCCTAGGTCTCTAGTTTTCAGAAATGCACAGGTTTGGTAGGTTTCCCTAGGTGGCGGCTGAGCTACAGGCCAAAATCTACAGGTAGGCACTTTGCAAAAAACACCTCTGTTTTCCTTCACCAATTTGGCTGTGTCCACGTTGCGCTTTGGGGCGTTTCCTGTCGCGGGCGCTAGGCCTACCCACACAAGTGAGGTATCATTTTTATCGGGAGACGTGGGGGAACGCTGGGTGGAAGGAAATTCGCGGCTCCTCTCAGATTCCAGAACTTTCTGCCACAGAAATGTGAGGAACATGTGTTTTTTTAGCCACATTTTGAGGTTTGCAAAGGATTCTGGGTAACAGAACCTGGTCCGAGCCACACAAGTCACCCCATCTTGGATTCCCCTAGGTCTCTAGTTTTCAGAAATGCACAGGTTTGGTAGGTTTCCCTAGGTGGCGGCTGAGCTACAGGCCAAAATCTACAGGTAGGCACTTTGCAAAAAACACCTCTGTTTTCCTTCACCAATTTGGCTGTGTCCACGTTGCGCTTTGGGGCGTTTCCTGTCGCGGGCGCTAGGCCTACCCACACAAGTGAGGTATCATTTTTATCGGGAGACGTGGGGGAACGCTGGGTGGAAGGAAATTCGTGGCTCCTCTCAGATTCCAGAACTTTCTGCCACAGAAATATGAGGAACATGTGTTTTTTTAGCCACATTTTGAGGTTTGCAAAGGATTCTGGGTAACAGAACCTGGTCCGAGCCACACAAGTCACCCCATCTTGGATTCCCCTAGATCTCTAGTTTTCAGAAATGCACAGGTTTGGTAGGTTTCCCTAGGTGGCGGCTGAGCTACAGGCCAAAATCTACAGGTAGGCACTTTGCAAAAAACACCTCTGTTTTCCTTCACCAATTTGGCTGTGTCCACGTTGCGCTTTGGGGCGTTTCCTGTCGCGGGCGCTAGGCCTACCCACACAAGTGAGGTATCATTTTTATCGGGAGACGTGGGGGAACGCTGGGTGGAAGGAAATTCGTGGCTCCTCTCAGATTCCAGAACTTTCTGCCACAGAAATGTGAGGAACATGTGTTTTTTTAGCCACATTTTGAGGTTTGCAAAGGATTCTGGGTAACAGAACCTGGTCCGAGCCACACAAGTCACCCCATCTTGGATTCCCCTAGGTCTCTAGTTTTCAGAAATGCACAGGTTTGGTAGGTTTCCCTAGGTGGCGGCTGAGCTACAGGCCAAAATCTACAGGTAGGCACTTTGCAAAAAACACCTCTGTTTTCCTTCACCAATTTGGCTGTGTCCACGTTGCGCTTTGGGGCGTTTCCTGCGCGGGCGCTAGGCCTACCCACACAAGTGAGGTATCATTTTTATCGGGAGACGTGGGGGAACGCTGGGTGGAAGGAAATTCGCGGCTCCTCTCAGATTCCAGAACTTTCTGCCACAGAAATGTGAGGAACATGTGTTTTTTTAGCCACATTTTGAGGTTTGCAAAGGATTCTGGGTAACAGAACCTGGTCCGAGCCACACAAGTCACCCCATCTTGGATTCCCCTAGGTCTCTAGTTTTCAGAAATGCACAGGTTTGGTAGGTTTCCCTAGGTGGCAGCTGAGCTACAGGCCAAAATCTACAGGTAGGCACTTTGCAAAAAACACCTCTGTTTTCCTTCACCAATTTGGCTGTGTCCACGTTGCGCTTTGGGGCGTTTCCTGTCGCGGGCGCTAGGCCTACCCACACAAGTGAGGTATCATTTTTATCGGGAGACGTGGGGGAATGCTGGGTGGAAGGAAATTCGTGGCTCCTCTCAGATTCCAGAACTTTTTGCCACAGAAATGTGAGGAACATGTGTTTTTTTAGCCACATTTTGAGGTTTGCAAAGGATTCTGGGTAACAGAACCTGGTCCGAGACACACAAGTCACCCCATCTTGGATTCCCCTAGGTCTCTAGTTTTCAGAAATGCACAGGTTTGGTAGGTTTCCCTAGGTGGCGGCTGAGCTACAGGCCAAAATCTACAGGTAGGCACTTTGCAAAAAACACCTCTGTTTTCCTTCACCAATTTGGCTGTGTCCACGTTGCGCTTTGGGGCGTTTCCTGTCGCGGGCGCTAGGCCTACCCACACAAGTGAGGTATCATTTGTATCGGGGGACGTGGGGGAACGCTGGGTGGAAGGAAATTCGTGGCTCCTCTCAGATTCCAGAACTTTCTGCCACAGAAATGTGAGGAACATGTGTTTTTTTAGCCACATTTTGAGGTTTGCAAAGGATTATGGGTAACAGAACCTGGTCCGAGCCACACAAGTCACCCCATCTTGGATTCCCCTAGATCTCTAGTTTTCAGAAATGCACAGGTTTGGTAGGTTTCCCTAGGTGGCGGCTGAGCTACAGGCCAAAATCTTCAGGTAGGCACTTTGCAAAAAACACCTCTGTTTTCCTTCACCAATTTGGCTGTGTCCACGTTGCGCTTTGGGGCGTTTCCTGTCGCGGGCGCTAGGCCTACCCACACAAGTGAGGTATCATTTTTATCGGGAGACGTGGGGGAACGCTGGGTGGAAGGAAATTCGGGGCTCCTCTCAGATTCCAGAACTTTCTGCCACAGAAATGTGAGGAACATGTGTTTTTTTAGCCACATTTTGAGGTTTGCAAAGGATTCTGGGTAAGAGAACCTGGTCCGAGCCACACAAGTCACCCCATCTTGGATTCCCCTAGGTCTCTAGTTTTCAGAAATGCACAGGTTTGGTAGGTTTCCCTAGGTGGCGGCTGGGCTACAGGCCAAAATCTACAGGTAGGCACTTTGCAAAAAACACCTCTGTTTTCCTTCACCAATTTGGCTGTGTCCACGTTGCGCTTTGGGGCGTTTCCTGTCGCGGGCGCTAGGCCTACCCACACAAGTGAGGTATCATTTTTATCGGGAGACGTGGGGGAACGCTGGGTGGAAGGAAATTCGTGGCTCCTCTCAGATTCCAGAACTTTCTGCCACAGAAATGTGAGGAACATGTGTTTTTTTAGCCACATTTTGAGGTTTGCAAAGGATTCTGGGTAACAGAACCTGGTCCGAGCCACACAAGTCACCCCATCTTGGATTCCCCTAGGTCTCTAGTTTTCAGAAATGCACAGGTTTGGTAGGTTTCCCTAGGTAGCGGCTGAGCTACAGGCCAAAATCTACAGGTAGGCACTTTGCAAAAAACACCTCTGTTTTCCTTCACCAATTTGGCTGTGTCCACGTTGCGCTTTGGGGCGTTTCCTGTCGCGGGCGCTAGGCCTACCCACACAAGTGAGGTATCATTTTTATCGGGAGACGTGGGGGAACGCTGGGTGGAAGGAAATTCGTGGCTCCTCTCAGATTCCAGAACTTTCTGCCACAGAAATGTGAGGAACATGTGTTTTTTTAGCCAAATTTTGAGGTTTGCAAAGGATTCTGGGTAACAGAACCTGGTCCGAGCCACACAAGTCACCCCATCTTGGATTCCCCTAGGTCTCTAGTTTTCAGAAATGCACAGGTTTGGTAGGTTTCCCTAGGTAGCGGCTGAGCTACAGGCCAAAATCTACAGGTAGGCACTTTGCAAAAAACACCTCTGTTTTCCTTCACCAATTTGGCTGTGTCCACGTTGCGCTTTGGGGCGTTTCCTGTCGCGGGCGCTAGGCCTACCCACACAAGTGAGGTATCATTTTTATCGGGAGACGTGGGGGAACGCTGGGTGGAAGGAAATTCGTGGCTCCTCTCAGATTCCAGAACTTTCTGCCACAGAAATGTGAGGAACATGTGTTTTTTTAGCCACATTTTGAGGTTTGCAAAGGATTCTGGGTAACAGAACCTGGTCCGAGCCACACAAGTCACCCCATCTTGGATTCCCCTAGGTCTCTAGTTTTCAGAAATGCACAGGTTTGGTAGGTTTCCCTAGGTAGCGGCTGAGCTACAGGCCAAAATCTACAGGTAGGCACTTTGCAAAAAACACCTCTGTTTTCCTTCACCAATTTGGCTGTGTCCACGTTGCGCTTTGGGGCGTTTCCTGTCGCGGGCGCTAGGCCTACCCACACAAGTGAGGTATCATTTTTATCGGGAGACGTGGGGGAACGCTGGGTGGAAGGAAATTCGTGGCTCCTCTCAGATTCCAGAACTTTCTGCCACAGAAATGTGAGGAACATGTGTTTTTTTAGCCACATTTTGAGGTTTGCAAAGGATTCTGGGTAACAGAACCTGGTCCGAGCCACACAAGTCACCCCATCTTGGATTCCCCTAGGTCTCTAGTTTTCAGAAATGCACAGGTTTGGTAGGTTTCCCTAGGTGGCGGCTGAGCTACAGGCCAAAATCTACAGGTAGGCACTTTGCAAAAAACACCTCTGTTTTCCTTCACCAATTTGGCTGTGTCCACGTTGCGCTTTGGGGCGTTTCCTGTCGCGGGCGCTAGGCCTACCCACACAAGTGAGGTATCATTTTTATCGGGAGACGTGGGGGAACGCTGGGTGGAAGGAAATTCGCGGCTCCTCTCAGATTCCAGAACTTTCTGCCACAGAAATGTGAGGAACATGTGTTTTTTTAGCCACATTTTGAGGTTTGCAAAGGATTCTGGGTAACAGAACCTGGTCCGAGCCACACAAGTCACCCCATCTTGGATTCCCCTAGGTCTCTAGTTTTCAGAAATGCACAGGTTTGGTAGGTTTCCCTAGGTGGCGGCTGAGCTACAGGCCAAAATCTACAGGTAGGCACTTTGCAAAAAACACCTCTGTTTTCCTTCACCAATTTGGCTGTGTCCACGTTGCGCTTTGGGGCTTTTCCTGTCGCGGGCGCTAGGCCTACCCACACAAGTGAGGTATCATTTTTATCGGGAGACGTGGGGGAACGCTGGGTGGAAGGAAATTCGTGGCTCCTCTCAGATTCCAGAACTTTTTGCCACAGAAATGTGAGGAACATGTGTTTTTTTAGCCACATTTTAAGGTTTGAAAAGGATTCTGGGTAACAGAACCTGGTCCGAGCCACACAAGTCACCCCATCTTGGATTCCCCTAGGTCTCTAGTTTTCAGAAATGCACAGGTTTGGTAGGTTTCCCTAGGTGGCGGCTGAGCTACAGGCCAAAATCTACAGGTAGGCACTTTGCAAAAAACACCTCTGTTTTCCTTCACCAATTTGGCTGTGTCCACGTTGCGCTTTGGGGCGTTTCCTGTCGCGGGCGCTAGGCCTACCCACACAAGTGAGGTATCATTTTTATCGGGAGACGTAGGGGAACGCTGGGTGGAAGGAAATTCGGGGCTCCTCTCAGATTCCAGAACTTTCTGCCACAGAAATGTGAGGAACATGTGTTTTTTTAGCCACATTTTGAGGTTTGCAAAGGATTCTGAGTAACAGAACCTGGTCCGAGCCACACAAGTCACCCCATCTTGGATTCCCCTAGGTCTCTAGTTTTCAGAAATGCACAGGTTTGGTAGGTTTCCCTAGGTAGCGGCTGAGCTACAGGCCAAAATCTACAGGTAGGCACTTTGCAAAAAACACCTCTGTTTTCCTTTACCAATTTGGCTGTGTCCACGTTGCGCTTTGGGGCGTTTCCTGTCGCGGGCGCTAGGCCTACCCACACAAGTGAGGTATCATTTTTATTGGGAGACGTGGGGGAACGCTGGGTGGAAGGAAATTCGTGGCTCCTCTCAGATTCCAGAACTTTCTGCCACAGAAATGTGAGGAACATGTGTTTTTTTAGCCAAATTTTGAGGTTTGCAAAGGATTCTGGGTAACAGAACCTGGTCCGAGCCACACAAGTCACCCCATCTTGGATTCCCCTAGGTCTCTAGTTTTCAGAAATGCACAGGTTTGGTAGGTTTCCCTAGGTAGCGGCTGAGCTACAGGCCAAAATCTACAGGTAGGCACTTTGCAAAAAACACCTCTGTTTTCCTTCACCAATTTGGCTGTGTCCACGTTGCGCTTTGGGGCGTTTCCTGTCGCGGGCGCTAGGCCTACCCACACAAGTGAGGTATCATTTTTATCGGGAGACGTGGGGGAACGCTGGGTGGAAGGAAATTTGTGGCTCCTCTCAGATTCCAGAACTTTCTGCCACAGAAATGTGAGGAACATGTGTTTTTTTAGCCACATTTTGAGGTTTGCAAAGGATTCTGGGTAACAGAACCTGGTCCGAGCCACACAAGTCACCCCATCTTGGATTCCCCTAGGTCTCTAGTTTTCAGAAATGCACAGGTTTGGTAGGTTTCCCTAGGTGGCGGCTGAGCTACAGGCCAAAATCTACAGGTAGGCACTTTGCAAAAAACACCTCTGTTTTCCTTCACCAATTTGGCTGTGTCCACGTTGCGCTTTGGGGCGTTTCCTGTCGCGGGCGCTAGGCCTACCCACACAAGTGAGGTATCATTTTTATCGGGAGACGTGGGGGAACGCTGGGTGGAAGGAAATTCGCGGCTCCTCTCAGATTCCAGAACTTTCTGCCACAGAAATGTGAGGAACATGTGTTTTTTTAGCCACATTTTGAGGTTTGCAAAGGATTCTGGGTAACAGAACCTGGTCCGAGCCACACAAGTCACCCCATCTTGGATTCCCCTAGGTCTCTAGTTTTCAGAAATGCACAGGTTTGGTAGGTTTCCCTAGGTGGCGGCTGAGTTACAGGCCAAAATCTACAGGTAGGCACTTTGCAAAAAACACCTCTGTTTTCCTTCACCAATTTGGCTGTGTCCACGTTGCGCTTTGGGGCGTTTCCTGTCGCGGGCGCTAGGCCTACCCACACAAGTGAGGTATCATTTTTATCGGGAGACGTAGGGGAACGCTGGGTGGAAGGAAATTCGGGGCTCCTCTCAGATTCCAGAACTTTCTGCCACAGAAATGTGAGGAACATGTGTTTTTTTAGCCACATTTTGAGGTTTGCAAAGGATTCTGAGTAACAGAACCTGGTCCGAGCCACACAAGTCACCCCATCTTGGATTCCCCTAGGTCTCTAGTTTTCAGAAATGCACAGGTTTGGTAGGTTTCCCTAGGTAGCGGCTGAGCTACAGGCCAAAATCTACAGGTAGGCACTTTGCAAAAAACACCTCTGTTTTCCTTTACCAATTTGGCTGTGTCCACGTTGCGCTTTGGGGCGTTTCCTGTCGCGGGCGCTAGGCCTACCCACACAAGTGAGGTATCATTTTTATTGGGAGACGTGGGGGAACGCTGGGTGGAAGGAAATTCGTGGCTCCTCTCAGATTCCAGAACTTTCTGCCACAGAAATGTGAGGAACATGTGTTTTTTTAGCCAAATTTTGAGGTTTGCAAAGGATTCTGGGTAACAGAACCTGGTCCGAGCCACACAAGTCACCCCATCTTGGATTCCCCTAGGTCTCTAGTTTTCAGAAATGCACAGGTTTGGTAGGTTTCCCTAGGTAGCGGCTGAGCTACAGGCCAAAATCTACAGGTAGGCACTTTGCAAAAAACACCTCTGTTTTCCTTCACCAATTTGGCTGTGTCCACGTTGCGCTTTGGGGCGTTTCCTGTCGCGGGCGCTAGGCCTACCCACACAAGTGAGGTATCATTTTTATCGGGAGACGTGGGGGAACGCTGGGTGGAAGGAAATTCGTGGCTCCTCTCAGATTCCAGAACTTTCTGCCACAGAAATGTGAGGAACATGTGTTTTTTTAGCCACATTTTGAGGTTTGCAAAGGATTCTGGGTAACAGAACCTGGTCCGAGCCACACAAGTCACCCCATCTTGGATTCCCCTAGGTCTCTAGTTTTCAGAAATGCACAGGTTTGGTAGGTTTCCCTAGGTGGCGGCTGAGCTACAGGCCAAAATCTACAGGTAGGCACTTTGCAAAAAACACCTCTGTTTTCCTTCACCAATTTGGCTGTGTCCACGTTGCGCTTTGGGGCGTTTCCTGTCGCGGGCGCTAGGCCTACCCACACAAGTGAGGTATCATTTTTATCGGGAGACGTGGGGGAACGCTGGGTGGAAGGAAATTCGCGGCTCCTCTCAGATTCCAGAACTTTCTGCCACAGAAATGTGAGGAACATGTGTTTTTTTAGCCACATTTTGAGGTTTGCAAAGGATTCTGGGTAACAGAACCTGGTCCGAGCCACACAAGTCACCCCATCTTGGATTCCCCTAGGTCTCTAGTTTTCAGAAATGCACAGGTTTGGTAGGTTTCCCTAGGTGGCGGCTGAGTTACAGGCCAAAATCTACAGGTAGGCACTTTGCAAAAAACACCTCTGTTTTCCTTCACCAATTTGGCTGTGTCCACGTTGCGCTTTGGGGCGTTTCCTGTCGCGGGCGCTAGGCCTACCCACACAAGTGAGGTATCATTTTTATCGGGAGACGTGGGGGAACGCTGGGTGGAAGGAAATTCGTGGCTCCTCTCAGATTCCAGAACTTTTTGCCACAGAAATGTGAGGAACATTTGTTTTTTTAGCCACATTTTGAGGTTTGCAAAGGATTCTGGGTAACAGAACCTGGTCCGAGCCACACAAGTCACCCCATCTTGGATTCCCCTAGGTCTCTAGTTTTCAGAAATGCACAGGTTTGGTAGGTTTCCAAAGGTGGCGGCTGAGCTACAGGCCAAAATCTACAGGTAGGCACTTTGCAAAAAACACCTCTGTTTTCCTTCACCAATTTGGCTGTGTCCACGTTGCGCTTTGGGGCGTTTCCTGTCGCGGGCGCTAGGCCTACCCACACAAGTGAGGTATCATTTGTATCGGGGGACGTGGGGGAACGCTGGGTGGAAGGAAATTCGTGGCTCCTCTCAGATTCCAGAACTTTCTGCCACAGAAATGTGAGGAACATGTGTTTTTTTAGCCACATTTTGAGGTTTGCAAAGGATTCTGGGTAACAGAACCTGGTCCGAGCCACACAAGTCACACCCATCTTGGATTCCCCTAGATCTCTAGTTTTCAGAAATGCACAGGTTTGGTAGGTTTCCCTAGGTGGCGGCTGAGCTACAGGCCAAAATCTACAGGTAGGCACTTTGCAAAAAACACCTCTGTTTTCCTTCACCAATTTGGCTGTGTCCACGTTGCGCTTTGGGGCGTTTCCTGTCGCGGGCGCTAGGCCTACCCACACAAGTGAGGTATCATTTTTATCGGGAGACGTGGGGGAACGCTGGGTGGAAGGAAATTCGGGGCTCCTCTCAGATTCCAGAACTTTCTGCCACAGAAATGTGAGGAACATGTGTTTTTTTAGCCACATTTTGAGGTTTGCAAAGGATTCTGGGTAAGAGAACCTGGTCCGAGCCACACAAGTCACCCCATCTTGGATTCCCCTAGGTCTCTAGTTTTCAGAAATGCACAGGTTTGGTAGGTTTCCCTAGGTGGCGGCTGGGCTACAGGCCAAAATCTACAGGTAGGCACTTTGCAAAAAACACCTCTGTTTTCCTTCACCAATTTGGCTGTGTCCACGTTGCGCTTTGGGGCGTTTCCTGTCGCGGGCGCTAGGCCTACCCACACAAGTGAGGTATCATTTTTATCGGGAGACGTGGGGGAACGCTGGGTGGAAGGAAATTCGTGGCTCCTCTCAGATTCCAGAACTTTCTGCCACAGAAATGTGAGGAACATGTGTTTTTTTAGCCACATTTTGAGGTTTGCAAAGGATTCTGGGTAACAGAACCTGGTCCGAGCCACACAAGTCACCCCATCTTGGATTCCCCTAGGTCTCTAGTTTTCAGAAATGCACAGGTTTGGTAGGTTTCCCTAGGTAGCGGCTGAGCTACAGGCCAAAATCTACAGGTAGGCACTTTGCAAAAAACACCTCTGTTTTCCTTTACCAATTTGGCTGTGTCCACGTTGCGCTTTGGGGCGTTTCCTGTCGCGGGCGCTAGGCCTACCCACACAAGTGAGGTATCATTTTTATCGGGAGACGTGGGGGAACGCTGGGTGGAAGGAAATTCGGGGCTCCTCTCAGATTCCAGAACTTTCTGCCACAGAAATGTGAGGAACATGTGTTTTTTTAGCCAAATTTTGAGGTTTGCAAAGGATTCTGGGTAACAGAACCTGGTCCGAGCCACACAAGTCACCCCATCTTGGATTCCCCTAGGTCTCTAGTTTTCAGAAATGCACAGGTTTGGTAGGTTTCCCTAGGTAGCGGCTGAGCTACAGGCCAAAATCTACAGGTAGGCACTTTGCAAAAAACACCTCTGTTTTCCTTCACCAATTTGGCTGTGTCCACGTTGCGCTTTGGGGCGTTTCCTGTCGCGGGCGCTAGGCCTACCCACACAAGTGAGGTATCATTTTTATCGGGAGACGTGGGGGAACGCTGGGTGGAAGGAAATTCGTGGCTCCTCTCAGATTCCAGAACTTTCTGCCACAGAAATGTGAGGAACATGTGTTTTTTTAGCCACATTTTGAGGTTTGCAAAGGATTCTGGGTAACAGAACCTGGTCCGAGCCACACAAGTCACCCCATCTTGGATTCCCCTAGGTCTCTAGTTTTCAGAAATGCACAGGTTTGGTAGGTTTCCCTAGGTGGCGGCTGAGCTACAGGCCAAAATCTACAGGTAGGCACTTTGCAAAAAACACCTCTGTTTTCCTTCACCAATTTGGCTGTGTCCACGTTGCGCTTTGGGGCGTTTCCTGTCGCGGGCGCTAGGCCTACCCACACAAGTGAGGTATCATTTTTATCGGGAGACGTGGGGGAACGCTGGGTGGAAGGAAATTCGCGGCTCCTCTCAGATTCCAGAACTTTCTGCCACAGAAATGTGAGGAACATGTGTTTTTTTAGCCACATTTTGAGGTTTGCAAAGGATTCTGGGTAACAGAACCTGGTCCGAGCCACACAAGTCACCCCATCTTGGATTCCCCTAGGTCTCTAGTTTTCAGAAATGCACAGGTTTGGTAGGTTTCCCTAGGTGGCAGCTGAGCTACAGGCCAAAATCTACAGGTAGGCACTTTGCAAAAAACACCTCTGTTTTCCTTCACCAATTTGGCTGTGTCCACGTTGCGCTTTGGGGCGTTTCCTGTCGCGGGCGCTAGGCCTACCCACACAAGTGAGGTATCATTTTTATCGGGAGACGTGGGGGAACGCTGGGTGGAAGGAAATTCGGGGGTCCTCTCAGATTCCAGAACTTTCTGCCACAGAAATGTGAGGAACATGTGTTTTTTTAGCCACATTTTGAGGTTTGCAAAGGATTCTGGGTAAGAGAACCTGGTCCGAGCCACACAAGTCACCCCATCTTGGATTCCCCTAGGTCTCTAGTTTTCAGAAATGCACAGGTTTGGTAGGTTTCCCTAGGTGGCGGCTGGGCTACAGGCCAAAATCTACAGGTAGGCACTTTGCAAAAAACACCTCTGTTTTCCTTCACCAATTTGGCTGTGTCCACGTTGCGCTTTGGGGCGTTTCCTGTCGCGGGCGCTAGGCCTACCCACACAAGTGAGGTATCATTTTTATCGGGAGACGTGGGGGAACGCTGGGTGGAAGGAAATTCGTGGCTCCTCTCAGATTCCAGAACTTTCTGCCACAGAAATGTGAGGAACATGTGTTTTTTTAGCCACATTTTGAGGTTTGCAAAGGATTCTGGGTAACAGAACCTGGTCCGAGCCACACAAGTCACCCCATCTTGGATTCCCCTAGGTCTCTAGTTTTCAGAAATGCACAGGTTTGGTAGGTTTCCCTAGGTAGCGGCTGAGCTACAGGCCAAAATCTACAGGTAGGCACTTTGCAAAAAACACCTCTGTTTTCCTTCACCAATTTGGCTGTGTCCACGTTGCGCTTTGGGGCGTTTCCTGTCGCGGGCGCTAGGCCTACCCACACAAGTGAGGTATCATTTTTATCGGGAGACGTGGGGGAACGCTGGGTGGAAGGAAATTCGTGGCTCCTCTCAGATTCCAGAACTTTCTGCCACAGAAATGTGAGGAACATGTGTTTTTTTAGCCAAATTTTGAGGTTTGCAAAGGATTCTGGGTAACAGAACCTGGTCCGAGCCACACAAGTCACCCCATCTTGGATTCCCCTAGGTCTCTAGTTTTCAGAAATGCACAGGTTTGGTAGGTTTCCCTAGGTAGCGGCTGAGCTACAGGCCAAAATCTACAGGTAGGCACTTTGCAAAAAACACCTCTGTTTTCCTTCACCAATTTGGCTGTGTCCACGTTGCGCTTTGGGGCGTTTCCTGTCGCGGGCGCTAGGCCTACCCACACAAGTGAGGTATCATTTTTATCGGGAGACGTGGGGGAACGCTGGGTGGAAGGAAATTCGTGGCTCCTCTCAGATTCCAGAACTTTCTGCCACAGAAATGTGAGGAACATGTGTTTTTTTAGCCACATTTTGAGGTTTGCAAAGGATTCTGGGTAACAGAACCTGGTCCGAGCCACACAAGTCACCCCATCTTGGATTCCCCTAGGTCTCTAGTTTTCAGAAATGCACAGGTTTGGTAGGTTTCCCTAGGTGGCGGCTGAGCTACAGGCCAAAATCTACAGGTAGGCACTTTGCAAAAAACACCTCTGTTTTCCTTCACCAATTTGGCTGTGTCCACGTTGCGCTTTGGGGCGTTTCCTGTCGCGGGCGCTAGGCCTACCCACACAAGTGAGGTATCATTTTTATCGGGAGACGTGGGGGAACGCTGGGTGGAAGGAAATTCGCGGCTCCTCTCAGATTCCAGAACTTTCTGCCACAGAAATGTGAGGAACATGTGTTTTTTTAGCCACATTTTGAGGTTTGCAAAGGATTCTGGGTAACAGAACCTGGTCCGAGCCACACAAGTCACCCCATCTTGGATTCCCCTAGGTCTCTAGTTTTCAGAAATGCACAGGTTTGGTAGGTTTCCCTAGGTGGCGGCTGAGCTACAGGCCAAAATCTACAGGTAGGCACTTTGCAAAAAACACCTCTGTTTTCCTTCACCAATTTGGCTGTGTCCACGTTGCGCTTTGGGGCTTTTCCTGTCGCGGGCGCTAGGCCTACCCACACAAGTGAGGTATCATTTTTATCGGGAGACGTGGGGGAACGCTGGGTGGAAGGAAATTCGTGGCTCCTCTCAGATTCCAGAACTTTTTGCCACAGAAATGTGAGGAACATGTGTTTTTTTAGCCACATTTTAAGGTTTGAAAAGGATTCTGGGTAACAGAACCTGGTCCGAGCCACACAAGTCACCCCATCTTGGATTCCCCTAGGTCTCTAGTTTTCAGAAATGCACAGGTTTGGTAGGTTTCCCTAGGTGGCGGCTGAGCTACAGGCCAAAATCTACAGGTAGGCACTTTGCAAAAAACACCTCTGTTTTCCTTCACCAATTTGGCTGTGTCCACGTTGCGCTTTGGGGCGTTTCCTGTCGCGGGCGCTAGGCCTACCCACACAAGTGAGGTATCATTTTTATCGGGAGACGTGGGGGAACGCTGGGTGGAAGGAAATTCGGGGCTCCTCTCAGATTCCAGAACTTTCTGCCACAGAAATGTGAGGAACATGTGTTTTTTTAGCCACATTTTGAGGTTTGCAAAGGATTCTGAGTAACAGAACCTGGTCCGAGCCACACAAGTCACCCCATCTTGGATTCCCCTAGGTCTCTAGTTTTCAGAAATGCACAGGTTTGGTAGGTTTCCCTAGGTAGCGGCTGAGCTACAGGCCAAAATCTACAGGTAGGCACTTTGCAAAAAACACCTCTGTTTTCCTTTACCAATTTGGCTGTGTCCACGTTGCGCTTTGGGGCGTTTCCTGTCGCGGGCGCTAGGCCTACCCACACAAGTGAGGTATCATTTTTATTGGGAGACGTGGGGGAACGCTGGGTGGAAGGAAATTCGTGGCTCCTCTCAGATTCCAGAACTTTCTGCCACAGAAATGTGAGAAACATGTGTTTTTTTAGCCAAATTTTGAGGTTTGCAAAGGATTCTGGGTAACAGAACCTGGTCCGAGCCACACAAGTCACCCCATCTTGGATTCCCCTAGGTCTCTAGTTTTCAGAAATGCACAGGTTTGGTAGGTTTCCCTAGGTAGCGGCTGAGCTACAGGCCAAAATCTACAGGTAGGCACTTTGCAAAAAACACCTCTGTTTTCCTTCACCAATTTGGCTGTGTCCACGTTGCGCTTTGGGGCGTTTCCTGTCGCGGGCGCTAGGCCTACCCACACAAGTGAGGTATCATTTTTATCGGGAGACGTGGGGGAACGCTGGGTGGAAGGAAATTCGTGGCTCCTCTCAGATTCCAGAACTTTCTGCCACAGAAATGTGAGGAACATGTGTTTTTTTAGCCACATTTTGAGGTTTGCAAAGGATTCTGGGTAACAGAACCTGGTCCGAGCCACACAAGTCACCCCATCTTGGATTCCCCTAGGTCTCTAGTTTTCAGAAATGCACAGGTTTGGTAGGTTTCCCTAGGTGGCGGCTGAGCTACAGGCCAAAATCTACAGGTAGGCACTTTGCAAAAAACACCTCTGTTTTCCTTCACCAATTTGGCTGTGTCCACGTTGCGCTTTGGGGCGTTTCCTGTCGCGGGCGCTAGGCCTACCCACACAAGTGAGGTATCATTTTTATCGGGAGACGTGGGGGAACGCTGGGTGGAAGGAAATTCGCGGCTCCTCTCAGATTCCAGAACTTTCTGCCACAGAAATGTGAGGAACATGTGTTTTTTTAGCCACATTTTGAGGTTTGCAAAGGATTCTGGGTAACAGAACCTGGTCCGAGCCACACAAGTCACCCCATCTTGGATTCCCCTAGGTCTCTAGTTTTCAGAAATGCACAGGTTTGGTAGGTTTCCCTAGGTGGCGGCTGAGTTACAGGCCAAAATCTACAGGTAGGCACTTTGCAAAAAACACCTCTGTTTTCCTTCACCAATTTGGCTGTGTCCACGTTGCGCTTTGGGGCGTTTCCTGTCGCGGGCGCTAGGCCTACCCACACAAGTGAGGTATCATTTTTATCGGGAGACGTGGGGGAACGCTGGGTGGAAGGAAATTCGTGGCTCCTCTCAGATTCCAGAACTTTTTGCCACAGAAATGTGAGGAACATTTGTTTTTTTAGCCACATTTTGAGGTTTGCAAAGGATTCTGGGTAACAGAACCTGGTCCGAGCCACACAAGTCACCCCATCTTGGATTCCCCTAGGTCTCTAGTTTTCAGAAATGCACAGGTTTGGTAGGTTTCCAAAGGTGGCGGCTGAGCTACAGGCCAAAATCTACAGGTAGGCACTTTGCAAAAAACACCTCTGTTTTCCTTCACCAATTTGGCTGTGTCCACGTTGCGCTTTGGGGCGTTTCCTGTCGCGGGCGCTAGGCCTACCCACACAAGTGAGGTATCATTTGTATCGGGGGACGTGGGGGAACGCTGGGTGGAAGGAAATTCGTGGCTCCTCTCAGATTCCAGAACTTTCTGCCACAGAAATGTGAGGAACATGTGTTTTTTTAGCCACATTTTGAGGTTTGCAAAGGATTCTGGGTAACAGAACCTGGTCCGAGCCACACAAGTCACCCCATCTTGGATTCCCCTAGATCTCTAGTTTTCAGAAATGCACAGGTTTGGTAGGTTTCCCTAGGTGGCGGCTGAGCTACAGGCCAAAATCTACAGGTAGGCACTTTGCAAAAAACACCTCTGTTTTCCTTCACCAATTTGGCTGTGTCCACGTTGCGCTTTGGGGCGTTTCCTGTCGCGGGCGCTAGGCCTACCCACACAAGTGAGGTATCATTTTTATCGGGAGACGTGGGGGAACGCTGGGTGGAAGGAAATTCGGGGCTCCTCTCCGATTCCAGAACTTTCTGCCACAGAAATGTGAGGAACATGTGTTTTTTTAGCCACATTTTGAGGTTTGCAAAGGATTCTGGGTAAGAGAACCTGGTCCGAGCCACACAAGTCACCCCATCTTGGATTCCCCTAGGTCTCTAGTTTTCAGAAATGCACAGGTTTGGTAGGTTTCCCTAGGTGGCGGCTGGGCTACAGGCCAAAATCTACAGGTAGGCACTTTGCAAAAAACACCTCTGTTTTCCTTCACCAATTTGGCTGTGTCCACGTTGCGCTTTGGGGCGTTTCCTGTCGCGGGCGCTAGGCCTACCCACACAAGTGAGGTATCATTTTTATCGGGAGACGTGGGGGAACGCTGGGTGGAAGGAAATTCGTGGCTCCTCTCAGATTCCAGAACTTTCTGCCACAGAAATGTGAGGAACATGTGTTTTTTTAGCCACATTTTGAGGTTTGCAAAGGATTCTGGGTAACAGAACCTGGTCCGAGCCACACAAGTCACCCCATCTTGGATTCCCCTAGGTCTCTAGTTTTCAGAAATGCACAGGTTTGGTAGGTTTCCCTAGGTAGCGGCTGAGCTACAGGCCAAAATCTACAGGTAGGCACTTTGCAAAAAACACCTCTGTTTTCCTTTACCAATTTGGCTGTGTCCACGTTGCGCTTTGGGGCGTTTCCTGTCGCGGGCGCTAGGCCTACCCACACAAGTGAGGTATCATTTTTATCGGGAGACGTGGGGGAACGCTGGGTGGAAGGAAATTCGTGGCTCCTCTCAGATTCCAGAACTTTCTGCCACAGAAATGTGAGGAACATGTGTTTTTTTAGCCAAATTTTGAGGTTTGCAAAGGATTCTGGGTAACAGAACCTGGTCCGAGCCACACAAGTCACCCCATCTTGGATTCCCCTAGGTCTCTAGTTTTCAGAAATGCACAGGTTTGGTAGGTTTCCCTAGGTAGCGGCTGAGCTACAGGCCAAAATCTACAGGTAGGCACTTTGCAAAAAACACCTCTGTTTTCCTTCACCAATTTGGCTGTGTCCACGTTGCGCTTTGGGGCGTTTCCTGTCGCGGGCGCTAGGCCTACCCACACAAGTGAGGTATCATTTTTATCGGGAGACGTGGGGGAACGCTGGGTGGAAGGAAATTCGTGGCTCCTCTCAGATTCCAGAACTTTCTGCCACAGAAATGTGAGGAACATGTGTTTTTTTAGCCACATTTTGAGGTTTGCAAAGGATTCTGGGTAACAGAACCTGGTCCGAGCCACACAAGTCACCCCATCTTGGATTCCCCTAGGTCTCTAGTTTTCAGAAATGCACAGGTTTGGTAGGTTTCCCTAGGTGGCGGCTGAGCTACAGGCCAAAATCTACAGGTAGGCACTTTGCAAAAAACACCTCTGTTTTCCTTCACCAATTTGGCTGTGTCCACGTTGCGCTTTGGGGCGTTTCCTGTCGCGGGCGCTAGGCCTACCCACACAAGTGAGGTATCATTTTTATCGGGAGACGTGGGGGAACGCTGGGTGGAAGGAAATTCGTGGCTCCTCTCAGATTCCAGAACTTTCTGCCACAGAAATATGAGGAACATGTGTTTTTTTAGCCACATTTTGAGGTTTGCAAAGGATTCTGGGTAACAGAACCTGGTCCGAGCCACACAAGTCACCCCATCTTGGATTCCCCTAGGTCTCTAGTTTTCAGAAATGCACAGGTTTGGTAGGTTTCCCTAGGTGGCGGCTGAGCTACAGGCCAAAATCTACAGGTAGGCACTTTGCAAAAAACACCTCTGTTTTCCTTCACCAATTTGGCTGTGTCCACGTTGCGCTTTGGGGCGTTTCCTGTCGCGGGCGCTAGGCCTACCCACACAAGTGAGGTATCATTTTTATCGGGAGACGTGGGGGAACGCTGGGTGGAAGGAAATTCGCGGCTCCTCTCAGATTCCAGAACTTTCTGCCACAGAAATGTGAGGAACATGTGTTTTTTTAGCCACATTTTGAGGTTTGCAAAGGATTCTGGGTAACAGAACCTGGTCCGAGCCACACAAGTCACCCCATCTTGGATTCCCCTAGGTCTCTAGTTTTCAGAAATGCACAGGTTTGGTAGGTTTCCAAAGGTGGCGGCTGAGCTACAGGCCAAAATCTACAGGTAGGCACTTTGCAAAAAACACCTCTGTTTTCCTTCACCAATTTGGCTGTGTCCACGTTGCGCTTTGGGGCGTTTCCTGTCGCGGGCGCTAGGCCTACCCACACAAGTGAGGTATCATTTGTATCGGGGGACGTGGGGGAACGCTGGGTGGAAGGAAATTCGTGGCTCCTCTCAGATTCCAGAACTTTCTGCCACAGAAATGTGAGGAACATGTGTTTTTTTAGCCACATTTTGAGGTTTGCAAAGGATTCTGGGTAACAGAACCTGGTCCGAGCCACACAAGTCACACCCATCTTGGATTCCCCTAGATCTCTAGTTTTCAGAAATGCACAGGTTTGGTAGGTTTCCCTAGGTGGCGGCTGAGCTACAGGCCAAAATCTACAGGTAGGCACTTTGCAAAAAACACCTCTGTTTTCCTTCACCAATTTGGCTGTGTCCACGTTGCGCTTTGGGGCGTTTCCTGTCGCGGGCGCTAGGCCTACCCACACAAGTGAGGTATCATTTTTATCGGGAGACGTGGGGGAACGCTGGGTGGAAGGAAATTCGGGGCTCCTCTCAGATTCCAGAACTTTCTGCCACAGAAATGTGAGGAACATGTGTTTTTTTAGCCACATTTTGAGGTTTGCAAAGGATTCTGGGTAAGAGAACCTGGTCCGAGCCACACAAGTCACCCCATCTTGGATTCCCCTAGGTCTCTAGTTTTCAGAAATGCACAGGTTTGGTAGGTTTCCCTAGGTGGCGGCTGGGCTACAGGCCAAAATCTACAGGTAGGCACTTTGCAAAAAACACCTCTGTTTTCCTTCACCAATTTGGCTGTGTCCACGTTGCGCTTTGGGGCGTTTCCTGTCGCGGGCGCTAGGCCTACCCACACAAGTGAGGTATCATTTTTATCGGGAGACGTGGGGGAACGCTGGGTGGAAGGAAATTCGTGGCTCCTCTCAGATTCCAGAACTTTCTGCCACAGAAATGTGAGGAACATGTGTTTTTTTAGCCACATTTTGAGGTTTGCAAAGGATTCTGGGTAACAGAACCTGGTCCGAGCCACACAAGTCACCCCATCTTGGATTCCCCTAGGTCTCTAGTTTTCAGAAATGCACAGGTTTGGTAGGTTTCCCTAGGTAGCGGCTGAGCTACAGGCCAAAATCTACAGGTAGGCACTTTGCAAAAAACACCTCTGTTTTCCTTTACCAATTTGGCTGTGTCCACGTTGCGCTTTGGGGCGTTTCCTGTCGCGGGCGCTAGGCCTACCCACACAAGTGAGGTATCATTTTTATCGGGAGACGTGGGGGAACGCTGGGTGGAAGGAAATTCGGGGCTCCTCTCAGATTCCAGAACTTTCTGCCACAGAAATGTGAGGAACATGTGTTTTTTTTAGCCAAATTTTGAGGTTTGCAAAGGATTCTGGGTAACAGAACCTGGTCCGAGCCACACAAGTCACCCCATCTTGGATTCCCCTAGGTCTCTAGTTTTCAGAAATGCACAGGTTTGGTAGGTTTCCCTAGGTAGCGGCTGAGCTACAGGCCAAAATCTACAGGTAGGCACTTTGCAAAAAACACCTCTGTTTTCCTTCACCAATTTGGCTGTGTCCACGTTGCGCTTTGGGGCGTTTCCTGTCGCGGGCGCTAGGCCTACCCACACAAGTGAGGTATCATTTTTATCGGGAGACGTGGGGGAACGCTGGGTGGAAGGAAATTCGTGGCTCCTCTCAGATTCCAGAACTTTCTGCCACAGAAATGTGAGGAACATGTGTTTTTTTAGCCACATTTTGAGGTTTGCAAAGGATTCTGGGTAACAGAACCTGGTCCGAGCCACACAAGTCACCCCATCTTGGATTCCCCTAGGTCTCTAGTTTTCAGAAATGCACAGGTTTGGTAGGTTTCCCTAGGTGGCGGCTGAGCTACAGGCCAAAATCTACAGGTAGGCACTTTGCAAAAAACACCTCTGTTTTCCTTCACCAATTTGGCTGTGTCCACGTTGCGCTTTGGGGCGTTTCCTGTCGCGGGCGCTAGGCCTACCCACACAAGTGAGGTATCATTTTTATCGGGAGACGTGGGGGAACGCTGGGTGGAAGGAAATTCGCGGCTCCTCTCAGATTCCAGAACTTTCTGCCACAGAAATGTGAGGAACATGTGTTTTTTTAGCCACATTTTGAGGTTTGCAAAGGATTCTGGGTAACAGAACCTGGTCCGAGCCACACAAGTCACCCCATCTTGGATTCCCCTAGGTCTCTAGTTTTCAGAAATGCACAGGTTTGGTAGGTTTCCCTAGGTGGCAGCTGAGCTACAGGCCAAAATCTACAGGTAGGCACTTTGCAAAAAACACCTCTGTTTTCCTTCACCAATTTGGCTGTGTCCACGTTGCGCTTTGGGGCGTTTCCTGTCGCGGGCCTAGGCCTACCCACACAAGTGAGGTATCATTTTTATCGGGAGACGTGGGGGAACGCTGGGTGGAAGGAAATTCGGGGGTCCTCTCAGATTCCAGAACTTTCTGCCACAGAAATGTGAGGAACATGTGTTTTTTTTAGCCACATTTTGAGGTTTGCAAAGGATTCTGGGTAAGAGAACCTGGTCCGAGCCACACAAGTCACCCCATCTTGGATTCCCCTAGGTCTCTAGTTTTCAGAAATGCACAGGTTTGGTAGGTTTCCCTAGGTGGCGGCTGGGCTACAGGCCAAAATCTACAGGTAGGCACTTTGCAAAAAACACCTCTGTTTTCCTTCACCAATTTGGCTGTGTCCACGTTGCGCTTTGGGGCGTTTCCTGTCGCGGGCGCTAGGCCTACCCACACAAGTGAGGTATCATTTTTATCGGGAGACGTGGGGGAACGCTGGGTGGAAGGAAATTTGTGGCTCCTCTCAGATTCCAGAACTTTCTGCCACAGAAATGTGAGGAACATGTGTTTTTTTAGCCACATTTTGAGGTTTGCAAAGGATTCTGGGTAACAGAACCTGGTCCGAGCCACACAAGTCACCCCATCTTGGATTCCCCTAGGTCTCTAGTTTTCAGAAATGCACAGGTTTGGTAGGTTTCCCTAGGTAGCGGCTGAGCTACAGGCCAAAATCTACAGGTAGGCACTTTGCAAAAAACACCTCTGTTTTCCTTCACCAATTTGGCTGTGTCCACGTTGCGCTTTGGGGCGTTTCCTGTCGCGGGCGCTAGGCCTACCCACACAAGTGAGGTATCATTTTTATCGGGAGACGTGGGGGAACGCTGGGTGGAAGGAAATTCGTGGCTCCTCTCAGATTCCAGAACTTTCTGCCACAGAAATGTGAGGAACATGTGTTTTTTTAGCCAAATTTTGAGGTTTGCAAAGGATTCTGGGTAACAGAACCTGGTCCGAGCCACACAAGTCACCCCATCTTGGATTCCCCTAGGTCTCTAGTTTTCAGAAATGCACAGGTTTGGTAGGTTTCCCTAGGTAGCGGCTGAGCTACAGGCCAAAATCTACAGGTAGGCACTTTGCAAAAAACACCTCTGTTTTCCTTCACCAATTTGGCTGTGTCCACGTTGCGCTTTGGGGCGTTTCCTGTCGCGGGCGCTAGGCCTACCCACACAAGTGAGGTATCATTTTTATCGGGAGACGTGGGGGAACGCTGGGTGGAAGGAAATTCGTGGCTCCTCTCAGATTCCAGAACTTTCTGCCACAGAAATGTGAGGAACATGTGTTTTTTTAGCCACATTTTGAGGTTTGCAAAGGATTCTGGGTAACAGAACCTGGTCCGAGCCACACAAGTCACCCCATCTTGGATTCCCCTAGGTCTCTAGTTTTCAGAAATGCACAGGTTTGGTAGGTTTCCCTAGGTGGCGGCTGAGCTACAGGCCAAAATCTACAGGTAGGCACTTTGCAAAAAACACCTCTGTTTTCCTTCACCAATTTGGCTGTGTCCACGTTGCGCTTTGGGGCGTTTCCTGTCGCGGGCGCTAGGCCTACCCACACAAGTGAGGTATCATTTTTATCGGGAGACGTGGGGGAACGCTGGGTGGAAGGAAATTCGCGGCTCCTCTCAGATTCCAGAACTTTCTGCCACAGAAATGTGAGGAACATGTGTTTTTTTAGCCACATTTTGAGGTTTGCAAAGGATTCTGGGTAACAGAACCTGGTCCGAGCCACACAAGTCACCCCATCTTGGATTCCCCTAGGTCTCTAGTTTTCAGAAATGCACAGGTTTGGTAGGTTTCCCTAGGTGGCGGCTGAGCTACAGGCCAAAATCTACAGGTAGGCACTTTGCAAAAAACACCTCTGTTTTCCTTCACCAATTTGGCTGTGTCCACGTTGCGCTTTGGGGCTTTTCCTGTCGCGGGCGCTAGGCCTACCCACACAAGTGAGGTATCATTTTTATCGGGAGACGTGGGGGAACGCTGGGTGGAAGGAAATTCGTGGCTCCTCTCAGATTCCAGAACTTTTTGCCACAGAAATGTGAGGAACATGTGTTTTTTTAGCCACATTTTAAGGTTTGAAAAGGATTCTGGGTAACAGAACCTGGTCCGAGCCACACAAGTCACCCCATCTTGGATTCCCCTAGGTCTCTAGTTTTCAGAAATGCACAGGTTTGGTAGGTTTCCCTAGGTGGCGGCTGAGCTACAGGCCAAAATCTACAGGTAGGCACTTTGCAAAAAACACCTCTGTTTTCCTTCACCAATTTGGCTGTGTCCACGTTGCGCTTTGGGGCGTTTCCTGTCGCGGGCGCTAGGCCTACCCACACAAGTGAGGTATCATTTTTATCGGGAGACGTGGGGGAACGCTGGGTGGAAGGAAATTCGGGGCTCCTCTCAGATTCCAGAACTTTCTGCCACAGAAATGTGAGGAACATGTGTTTTTTTAGCCACATTTTGAGGTTTGCAAAGGATTCTGAGTAACAGAACCTGGTCCGAGCCACACAAGTCACCCCATCTTGGATTCCCCTAGGTCTCTAGTTTTCAGAAATGCACAGGTTTGGTAGGTTTCCCTAGGTAGCGGCTGAGCTACAGGCCAAAATCTACAGGTAGGCACTTTGCAAAAAACACCTCTGTTTTCCTTTACCAATTTGGCTGTGTCCACGTTGCGCTTTGGGGCGTTTCCTGTCGCGGGCGCTAGGCCTACCCACACAAGTGAGGTATCATTTTTATTGGGAGACGTGGGGGAACGCTGGGTGGAAGGAAATTCGTGGCTCCTCTCAGATTCCAGAACTTTCTGCCACAGAAATGTGAGGAACATGTGTTTTTTTAGCCAAATTTTGAGGTTTGCAAAGGATTCTGGGTAACAGAACCTGGTCCGAGCCACACAAGTCACCCCATCTTGGATTCCCCTAGGTCTCTAGTTTTCAGAAATGCACAGGTTTGGTAGGTTTCCCTAGGTAGCGGCTGAGCTACAGGCCAAAATCTACAGGTAGGCACTTTGCAAAAAACACCTCTGTTTTCCTTCACCAATTTGGCTGTGTCCACGTTGCGCTTTGGGGCGTTTCCTGTCGCGGGCGCTAGGCCTACCCACACAAGTGAGGTATCATTTTTATCGGGAGACGTGGGGGAACGCTGGGTGGAAGGAAATTCGTGGCTCCTCTCAGATTCCAGAACTTTCTGCCACAGAAATGTGAGGAACATGTGTTTTTTTAGCCACATTTTGAGGTTTGCAAAGGATTCTGGGTAACAGAACCTGGTCCGAGCCACACAAGTCACCCCATCTTGGATTCCCCTAGGTCTCTAGTTTTCAGAAATGCACAGGTTTGGTAGGTTTCCCTAGGTGGCGGCTGAGCTACAGGCCAAAATCTACAGGTAGGCACTTTGCAAAAAACACCTCTGTTTTCCTTCACCAATTTGGCTGTGTCCACGTTGCGCTTTGGGGCGTTTCCTGTCGCGGGCGCTAGGCCTACCCACACAAGTGAGGTATCATTTTTATCGGGAGACGTGGGGGAACGCTGGGTGGAAGGAAATTCGCGGCTCCTCTCAGATTCCAGAACTTTCTGCCACAGAAATGTGAGGAACATGTGTTTTTTTAGCCACATTTTGAGGTTTGCAAAGGATTCTGGGTAACAGAACCTGGTCCGAGCCACACAAGTCACCCCATCTTGGATTCCCCTAGGTCTCTAGTTTTCAGAAATGCACAGGTTTGGTAGGTTTCCCTAGGTGGCAGCTGAGCTACAGGCCAAAATCTACAGGTAGGCACTTTGCAAAAAACACCTCTGTTTTCCTTCACCAATTTGGCTGTGTCCACGTTGCGCTTTGGGGCGTTTCCTGTCGCGGGCGCTAGGCCTACCCACACAAGTGAGGTATCATTTTTATCGGGAGACGTGGGGGAACGCTGGGTGGAAGGAAATTCGGGGGTCCTCTCAGATTCCAGAACTTTCTGCCACAGAAATGTGAGGAACATGTGTTTTTTTAGCCACATTTTGAGGTTTGCAAAGGATTCTGGGTAAGAGAACCTGGTCCGAGCCACACAAGTCACCCCATCTTGGATTCCCCTAGGTCTCTAGTTTTCAGAAATGCACAGGTTTGGTAGGTTTCCCTAGGTGGCGGCTGGGCTACAGGCCAAAATCTACAGGTAGGCACTTTGCAAAAAACACCTCTGTTTTCCTTCACCAATTTGGCTGTGTCCACGTTGCGCTTTGGGGCGTTTCCTGTCGCGGGCGCTAGGCCTACCCACACAAGTGAGGTATCATTTTTATCGGGAGACGTGGGGGAACGCTGGGTGGAAGGAAATTTGTGGCTCCTCTCAGATTCCAGAACTTTCTGCCACAGAAATGTGAGGAACATGTGTTTTTTTAGCCACATTTTGAGGTTTGCAAAGGATTCTGGGTAACAGAACCTGGTCCGAGCCACACAAGTCACCCCATCTTGGATTCCCCTAGGTCTCTAGTTTTCAGAAATGCACAGGTTTGGTAGGTTTCCCTAGGTAGCGGCTGAGCTACAGGCCAAAATCTACAGGTAGGCACTTTGCAAAAAACACCTCTGTTTTCCTTCACCAATTTGGCTGTGTCCACGTTGCGCTTTGGGGCGTTTCCTGTCGCGGGCGCTAGGCCTACCCACACAAGTGAGGTATCATTTTTATCGGGAGACGTGGGGGAACGCTGGGTGGAAGGAAATTCGTGGCTCCTCTCAGATTCCAGAACTTTCTGCCACAGAAATGTGAGGAACATGTGTTTTTTTAGCCAAATTTTGAGGTTTGCAAAGGATTCTGGGTAACAGAACCTGGTCCGAGCCACACAAGTCACCCCATCTTGGATTCCCCTAGGTCTCTAGTTTTCAGAAATGCACAGGTTTGGTAGGTTTCCCTAGGTAGCGGCTGAGCTACAGGCCAAAATCTACAGGTAGGCACTTTGCAAAAAACACCTCTGTTTTCCTTCACCAATTTGGCTGTGTCCACGTTGCGCTTTGGGGCGTTTCCTGTCGCGGGCGCTAGGCCTACCCACACAAGTGAGGTATCATTTTTATCGGGAGACGTGGGGGAACGCTGGGTGGAAGGAAATTCGTGGCTCCTCTCAGATTCCAGAACTTTCTGCCACAGAAATGTGAGGAACATGTGTTTTTTTAGCCACATTTTGAGGTTTGCAAAGGATTCTGGGTAACAGAACCTGGTCCGAGCCACACAAGTCACCCCATCTTGGATTCCCCTAGGTCTCTAGTTTTCAGAAATGCACAGGTTTGGTAGGTTTCCCTAGGTGGCGGCTGAGCTACAGGCCAAAATCTACAGGTAGGCACTTTGCAAAAAACACCTCTGTTTTCCTTCACCAATTTGGCTGTGTCCACGTTGCGCTTTGGGGCGTTTCCTGTCGCGGGCGCTAGGCCTACCCACACAAGTGAGGTATCATTTTTATCGGGAGACGTGGGGGAACGCTGGGTGGAAGGAAATTCGCGGCTCCTCTCAGATTCCAGAACTTTCTGCCACAGAAATGTGAGGAACATGTGTTTTTTTAGCCACATTTTGAGGTTTGCAAAGGATTCTGGGTAACAGAACCTGGTCCGAGCCACACAAGTCACCCCATCTTGGATTCCCCTAGGTCTCTAGTTTTCAGAAATGCACAGGTTTGGTAGGTTTCCCTAGGTGGCGGCTGAGCTACAGGCCAAAATCTACAGGTAGGCACTTTGCAAAAAACACCTCTGTTTTCCTTCACCAATTTGGCTGTGTCCACGTTGCGCTTTGGGGCTTTTCCTGTCGCGGGCGCTAGGCCTACCCACACAAGTGAGGTATCATTTTTATCGGGAGACGTGGGGGAACGCTGGGTGGAAGGAAATTCGTGGCTCCTCTCAGATTCCAGAACTTTTTGCCACAGAAATGTGAGGAACATGTGTTTTTTTAGCCACATTTTAAGGTTTGAAAAGGATTCTGGGTAACAGAACCTGGTCCGAGCCACACAAGTCACCCCATCTTGGATTCCCCTAGGTCTCTAGTTTTCAGAAATGCACAGGTTTGGTAGGTTTCCCTAGGTGGCGGCTGAGCTACAGGCCAAAATCTACAGGTAGGCACTTTGCAAAAAACACCTCTGTTTTCCTTCACCAATTTGGCTGTGTCCACGTTGCGCTTTGGGGCGTTTCCTGTCGCGGGCGCTAGGCCTACCCACACAAGTGAGGTATCATTTTTATCGGGAGACGTGGGGGAACGCTGGGTGGAAGGAAATTCGGGGCTCCTCTCAGATTCCAGAACTTTCTGCCACAGAAATGTGAGGAACATGTGTTTTTTTAGCCACATTTTGAGGTTTGCAAAGGATTCTGAGTAACAGAACCTGGTCCGAGCCACACAAGTCACCCCATCTTGGATTCCCCTAGGTCTCTAGTTTTCAGAAATGCACAGGTTTGGTAGGTTTCCCTAGGTAGCGGCTGAGCTACAGGCCAAAATCTACAGGTAGGCACTTTGCAAAAAACACCTCTGTTTTCCTTTACCAATTTGGCTGTGTCCACGTTGCGCTTTGGGGCGTTTCCTGTCGCGGGCGCTAGGCCTACCCACACAAGTGAGGTATCATTTTTATTGGGAGACGTGGGGGAACGCTGGGTGGAAGGAAATTCGTGGCTCCTCTCAGATTCCAGAACTTTCTGCCACAGAAATGTGAGGAACATGTGTTTTTTTAGCCAAATTTTGAGGTTTGCAAAGGATTCTGGGTAACAGAACCTGGTCCGAGCCACACAAGTCACCCCATCTTGGATTCCCCTAGGTCTCTAGTTTTCAGAAATGCACAGGTTTGGTAGGTTTCCCTAGGTAGCGGCTGAGCTACAGGCCAAAATCTACAGGTAGGCACTTTGCAAAAAACACCTCTGTTTTCCTTCACCAATTTGGCTGTGTCCACGTTGCGCTTTGGGGCGTTTCCTGTCGCGGGCGCTAGGCCTACCCACACAAGTGAGGTATCATTTTTATCGGGAGACGTGGGGGAACGCTGGGTGGAAGGAAATTCGTGGCTCCTCTCAGATTCCAGAACTTTCTGCCACAGAAATGTGAGGAACATGTGTTTTTTTAGCCACATTTTGAGGTTTGCAAAGGATTCTGGGTAACAGAACCTGGTCCGAGCCACACAAGTCACCCCATCTTGGATTCCCCTAGGTCTCTAGTTTTCAGAAATGCACAGGTTTGGTAGGTTTCCCTAGGTGGCGGCTGAGCTACAGGCCAAAATCTACAGGTAGGCACTTTGCAAAAAACACCTCTGTTTTCCTTCACCAATTTGGCTGTGTCCACGTTGCGCTTTGGGGCGTTTCCTGTCGCGGGCGCTAGGCCTACCCACACAAGTGAGGTATCATTTTTATCGGGAGACGTGGGGGAACGCTGGGTGGAAGGAAATTCGCGGCTCCTCTCAGATTCCAGAACTTTCTGCCACAGAAATGTGAGGAACATGTGTTTTTTTAGCCACATTTTGAGGTTTGCAAAGGATTCTGGGTAACAGAACCTGGTCCGAGCCACACAAGTCACCCCATCTTGGATTCCCCTAGGTCTCTAGTTTTCAGAAATGCACAGGTTTGGTAGGTTTCCCTAGGTGGCGGCTGAGTTACAGGCCAAAATCTACAGGTAGGCACTTTGCAAAAAACACCTCTGTTTTCCTTCACCAATTTGGCTGTGTCCACGTTGCGCTTTGGGGCGTTTCCTGTCGCGGGCGCTAGGCCTACCCACACAAGTGAGGTATCATTTTTATCGGGAGACGTGGGGGAACGCTGGGTGGAAGGAAATTCGTGGCTCCTCTCAGATTCCAGAACTTTTTGCCACAGAAATGTGAGGAACATTTGTTTTTTTAGCCACATTTTGAGGTTTGCAAAGGATTCTGGGTAACAGAACCTGGTCCGAGCCACACAAGTCACCCCATCTTGGATTCCCCTAGGTCTCTAGTTTTCAGAAATGCACAGGTTTGGTAGGTTTCCAAAGGTGGCGGCTGAGCTACAGGCCAAAATCTACAGGTAGGCACTTTGCAAAAAACACCTCTGTTTTCCTTCACCAATTTGGCTGTGTCCACGTTGCGCTTTGGGGCGTTTCCTGTCGCGGGCGCTAGGCCTACCCACACAAGTGAGGTATCATTTGTATCGGGGGACGTGGGGGAACGCTGGGTGGAAGGAAATTCGTGGCTCCTCTCAGATTCCAGAACTTTCTGCCACAGAAATGTGAGGAACATGTGTTTTTTTAGCCACATTTTGAGGTTTGCAAAGGATTCTGGGTAACAGAACCTGGTCCGAGCCACACAAGTCACCCCATCTTGGATTCCCCTAGATCTCTAGTTTTCAGAAATGCACAGGTTTGGTAGGTTTCCCTAGGTGGCGGCTGAGCTACAGGCCAAAATCTACAGGTAGGCACTTTGCAAAAAACACCTCTGTTTTCCTTCACCAATTTGGCTGTGTCCACGTTGCGCTTTGGGGCGTTTCCTGTCGCGGGCGCTAGGCCTACCCACACAAGTGAGGTATCATTTTTATCGGGAGACGTGGGGGGAACGCTGGGTGGAAGGAAATTCGGGGCTCCTCTCAGATTCCAGAACTTTCTGCCACAGAAATGTGAGGAACATGTGTTTTTTTAGCCACATTTTGAGGTTTGCAAAGGATTCTGGGTAAGAGAACCTGGTCCGAGCCACACAAGTCACCCCATCTTGGATTCCCCTAGGTCTCTAGTTTTCAGAAATGCACAGGTTTGGTAGGTTTCCCTAGGTGGCGGCTGGGCTACAGGCCAAAATCTACAGGTAGGCACTTTGCAAAAAACACCTCTGTTTTCCTTCACCAATTTGGCTGTGTCCACGTTGCGCTTTGGGGCGTTTCCTGTCGCGGGCGCTAGGCCTACCCACACAAGTGAGGTATCATTTTTATCGGGAGACGTGGGGGAACGCTGGGTGGAAGGAAATTCGTGGCTCCTCTCAGATTCCAGAACTTTCTGCCACAGAAATGTGAGGAACATGTGTTTTTTTAGCCACATTTTGAGGTTTGCAAAGGATTCTGGGTAACAGAACCTGGTCCGAGCCACACAAGTCACCCCATCTTGGATTCCCCTAGGTCTCTAGTTTTCAGAAATGCACAGGTTTGGTAGGTTTCCCTAGGTAGCGGCTGAGCTACAGGCCAAAATCTACAGGTAGGCACTTTGCAAAAAACACCTCTGTTTTCCTTTACCAATTTGGCTGTGTCCACGTTGCGCTTTGGGGCGTTTCCTGTCGCGGGCGCTAGGCCTACCCACACAAGTGAGGTATCATTTTTATCGGGAGACGTGGGGGAACGCTGGGTGGAAGGAAATTCGTGGCTCCTCTCAGATTCCAGAACTTTCTGCCACAGAAATGTGAGGAACATGTGTTTTTTTAGCCAAATTTTGAGGTTTGCAAAGGATTCTGGGTAACAGAACCTGGTCCGAGCCACACAAGTCACCCCATCTTGGATTCCCCTAGGTCTCTAGTTTTCAGAAATGCACAGGTTTGGTAGGTTTCCCTAGGTAGCGGCTGAGCTACAGGCCAAAATCTACAGGTAGGCACTTTGCAAAAAACACCTCTGTTTTCCTTCACCAATTTGGCTGTGTCCACGTTGCGCTTTGGGGCGTTTCCTGTCGCGGGCGCTAGGCCTACCCACACAAGTGAGGTATCATTTTTATCGGGAGACGTGGGGGAACGCTGGGTGGAAGGAAATTCGTGGCTCCTCTCAGATTCCAGAACTTTCTGCCACAGAAATGTGAGGAACATGTGTTTTTTTAGCCACATTTTGAGGTTTGCAAAGGATTCTGGGTAACAGAACCTGGTCCGAGCCACACAAGTCACCCCATCTTGGATTCCCCTAGGTCTCTAGTTTTCAGAAATGCACAGGTTTGGTAGGTTTCCCTAGGTGGAGGCTGAGCTACAGGCCAAAATCTACAGGTAGGCACTTTGCAAAAAACACCTCTGTTTTCCTTCACCAATTTGGCTGTGTCCACGTTGCGCTTTGGGGCGTTTCCTGTCGCGGGCGCTAGGCCTACCCACACAAGTGAGGTATCATTTTTATCGGGAGACGTGGGGGAACGCTGGGTGGAAGGAAATTCGCGGCTCCTCTCAGATTCCAGAACTTTCTGCCACAGAAATGTGAGGAACATGTGTTTTTTTAGCCACATTATGAGGTTTGCAAAGGATTCTGGGTAACAGAACCTGGTCCGAGCCACACAAGTCACCCCATCTTGGATTCCCCTAGGTCTCTAGTTTTCAGAAATGCACAGGT
Organism: Pleurodeles waltl; assembly: GCF_031143425.1. NCBI lineage: Eukaryota > Metazoa > Chordata > Amphibia > Caudata > Salamandridae > Pleurodeles > Pleurodeles waltl. The sequence goes on from NW_027150214.1 coordinate 35,012, forward strand.
TTGGTAGGTTTCCCTAGGTGGCAGCTGAGCTACAGGCCAAAATCTACAGGTAGGCACTTTGCAAAAAACACCTCTGTTTTCCTTCACCAATTTGGCTGTGTCCACGTTGCGCTTTGGGGCGTTTCCTGTCGCGGGCGCTAGGCCTACCCACACAAGTGAGGTATCATTTTTATCGGGAGACGTGGGGGAACGCTGGGTGGAAGGAAATTCGTGGCTCCTCTCAGATTCCAGAACTTTCTGCCACAGAAATGTGAGGAACATGTGTTTTTTTAGCCACATTTTGAGGTTTGCAAAGGATTCTGGGTAACAGAACCTGGTCCGAGCCACACAAGTCACCCCATCTTGGATTCCCCTAGGTCTCTAGTTTTCAGAAATGCACAGGTTTGGTAGGTTTCCCTAGGTAGCGGCTGAGCTACAGGCCAAAATCTACAGGTAGGCACTTTGCAAAAAACACCTCTGTTTTCCTTCACCAATTTGGCTGTGTCCACGTTGCGCTTTGGGGCGTTTCCTGTCGCGGGCGCTAGGCCTACCCACACAAGTGAGGTATCATTTTTATCGGGAGACGTGGGGGAACGCTGGGTGGAAGGAAATTCGTGGCTCCTCTCAGATTCCAGAACTTTCTGCCACAGAAATGTGAGGAACATGTGTTTTTTTAGCCACATTTTGAGGTTTGCAAAGGATTCTGGGTAACAGAACCTGGTCCGAGCCACACAAGTCACCCCATCTTGGATTCCCCTAGGTCTCTAGTTTTCAGAAATGCACAGGTTTGGTAGGTTTCCCTAGGTGGCGGCTGAGCTACAGGCCAAAATCTACAGGTAGGCACTTTGCAAAAAACACCTCTGTTTTCCTTCACCAATTTGGCTGTGTCCACGTTGCGCTTTGGGGCGTTTCCTGTCGCGGGCGCTAGGCCTACCCACACAAGTGAGGTATCATTTTTATCGGGAGACGTGGGGGAACGCTGGGTGGAAGGAAATTCGTGGCTCCTCTCAGATTCCAGAACTTTTTGCCACAGAAATGTGAGGAACATGTGTTTTTTTAGCCACATTTTAAGGTTTGAAAAGGATTCTGGGTAACAGAACCTGGTCCGAGCCACACAAGTCACCCCATCTTGGATTCCCCTAGGTCTCTAGTTTTCAGAAATGCACAGGTTTGGTAGGTTTCCCTAGGTGGCGGCTGAGCTACAGGCCAAAATCTACAGGTAGGCACTTTGCAAAAAACACCTCTGTTTTCCTTCACCAATTTGGCTGTGTCCACGTTGCGCTTTGGGGCGTTTCCTGTCGCGGGCGCTAGGCCTACCCACACAAGTGAGGTATCATTTTTATCGGGAGACGTGGGGGAACGCTGGGTGGAAGGAAATTCGGGGCTCCTCTCAGATTCCAGAACTTTCTGCCACAGAAATGTGAGGAACATGTGTTTTTTTAGCCACATTTTGAGGTTTGCAAAGGATTCTGAGTAACAGAACCTGGTCCGAGCCACACAAGTCACCCCATCTTGGATTCCCCTAGGTCTCTAGTTTTCAGAAATGCACAGGTTTGGTAGGTTTCCCTAGGTAGCGGCTGAGCTACAGGCCAAAATCTACAGGTAGGCACTTTGCAAAAAACACCTCTGTTTTCCTTTACCAATTTGGCTGTGTCCACGTTGCGCTTTGGGGCGTTTCCTGTCGCGGGCGCTAGGCCTACCCACACAAGTGAGGTATCATTTTTATTGGGAGACGTGGGGGAACGCTGGGTGGAAGGAAATTCGTGGCTCCTCTCAGATTCCAGAACTTTCTGCCACAGAAATGTGAGGAACATGTGTTTTTTTAGCCAAATTTTGAGGTTTGCAAAGGATTCTGGGTAACAGAACCTGGTCCGAGCCACACAAGTCACCCCATCTTGGATTCCCCTAGGTCTCTAGTTTTCAGAAATGCACAGGTTTGGTAGGTTTCCCTAGGTAGCGGCTGAGCTACAGGCCAAAATCTACAGGTAGGCACTTTGCAAAAAACACCTCTGTTTTCCTTCACCAATTTGGCTGTGTCCACGTTGCGCTTTGGGGCGTTTCCTGTCGCGGGCGCTAGGCCTACCCACACAAGTGAGGTATCATTTTTATCGGGAGACGTGGGGGAACGCTGGGTGGAAGGAAATTCGTGGCTCCTCTCAGATTCCAGAACTTTCTGCCACAGAAATGTGAGGAACATGTGTTTTTTTAGCCACATTTTGAGGTTTGCAAAGGATTCTGGGTAACAGAACCTGGTCCGAGCCACACAAGTCACCCCATCTTGGATTCCCCTAGGTCTCTAGTTTTCAGAAATGCACAGGTTTGGTAGGTTTCCCTAGGTGGCGGCTGAGCTACAGGCCAAAATCTACAGGTAGGCACTTTGCAAAAAACACCTCTGTTTTCCTTCACCAATTTGGCTGTGTCCACGTTGCGCTTTGGGGCGTTTCCTGTCGCGGGCGCTAGGCCTACCCACACAAGTGAGGTATCATTTTTATCGGGAGACGTGGGGGAACGCTGGGTGGAAGGAAATTCGCGGCTCCTCTCAGATTCCAGAACTTTCTGCCACAGAAATGTGAGGAACATGTGTTTTTTTAGCCACATTTTGAGGTTTGCAAAGGATTCTGGGTAACAGAACCTGGTCCGAGCCACACAAGTCACCCCATCTTGGATTCCCCTAGGTCTCTAGTTTTCAGAAATGCACAGGTTTGGTAGGTTTCCCTAGGTGGCGGCTGAGTTACAGGCCAAAATCTACAGGTAGGCACTTTGCAAAAAACACCTCTGTTTTCCTTCACCAATTTGGCTGTGTCCACGTTGCGCTTTGGGGCGTTTCCTGTCGCGGGCGCTAGGCCTACCCACACAAGTGAGGTATCATTTTTATCGGGAGACGTGGGGGAACGCTGGGTGGAAGGAAATTCGGGGCTCCTCTCAGATTCCAGAACTTTTTGCCACAGAAATGTGAGGAACATTTGTTTTTTTAGCCACATTTTGAGGTTTGCAAAGGATTCTGGGTAACAGAACCTGGTCCGAGCCACACAAGTCACCCCATCTTGGATTCCCCTAGGTCTCTAGTTTTCAGAAATGCACAGGTTTGGTAGGTTTCCAAAGGTGGCGGCTGAGCTACAGGCCAAAATCTACAGGTAGGCACTTTGCAAAAAACACCTCTGTTTTCCTTCACCAATTTGGCTGTGTCCACGTTGCGCTTTGGGGCGTTTCCTGTCGCGGGCGCTAGGCCTACCCACACAAGTGAGGTATCATTTGTATCGGGGGACGTGGGGGAACGCTGGGTGGAAGGAAATTCGTGGCTCCTCTCAGATTCCAGAACTTTCTGCCACAGAAATGTGAGGAACATGTGTTTTTTTAGCCACATTTTGAGGTTTGCAAAGGATTCTGGGTAACAGAACCTGGTCCGAGCCACACAAGTCACCCCATCTTGGATTCCCCTAGATCTCTAGTTTTCAGAAATGCACAGGTTTGGTAGGTTTCCCTAGGTGGCGGCTGAGCTACAGGCCAAAATCTACAGGTAGGCACTTTGCAAAAAACACCTCTGTTTTCCTTCACCAATTTGGCTGTGTCCACGTTGCGCTTTGGGGCGTTTCCTGTCGCGGGCGCTAGGCCTACCCACACAAGTGAGGTATCATTTTTATCGGGAGACGTGGGGGAACGCTGGGTGGAAGGAAATTCGGGGCTCCTCTCAGATTCCAGAACTTTCTGCCACAGAAATGTGAGGAACATGTGTTTTTTTAGCCACATTTTGAGGTTTGCAAAGGATTCTGGGTAAGAGAACCTGGTCCGAGCCACACAAGTCACCCCATCTTGGATTCCCCTAGGTCTCTAGTTTTCAGAAATGCACAGGTTTGGTAGGTTTCCCTAGGTGGCGGCTGGGCTACAGGCCAAAATCTACAGGTAGGCACTTTGCAAAAAACACCTCTGTTTTCCTTCACCAATTTGGCTGTGTCCACGTTGCGCTTTGGGGCGTTTCCTGTCGCGGGCGCTAGGCCTACCCACACAAGTGAGGTATCATTTTTATCGGGAGACGTGGGGGAACGCTGGGTGGAAGGAAATTCGTGGCTCCTCTCAGATTCCAGAACTTTCTGCCACAGAAATGTGAGGAACATGTGTTTTTTTAGCCACATTTTGAGGTTTGCAAAGGATTCTGGGTAACAGAACCTGGTCCGAGCCACACAAGTCACCCCATCTTGGATTCCCCTAGGTCTCTAGTTTTCAGAAATGCACAGGTTTGGTAGGTTTCCCTAGGTAGCGGCTGAGCTACAGGCCAAAATCTACAGGTAGGCACTTTGCAAAAAACACCTCTGTTTTCCTTTACCAATTTGGCTGTGTCCACGTTGCGCTTTGGGGCGTTTCCTGTCGCGGGCGCTAGGCCTACCCACACAAGTGAGGTATCATTTTTATCGGGAGACGTGGGGGAACGCTGGGTGGAAGGAAATTCGTGGCTCCTCTCAGATTCCAGAACTTTCTGCCACAGAAATGTGAGGAACATGTGTTTTTTTAGCCAAATTTTGAGGTTTGCAAAGGATTCTGGGTAACAGAACCTGGTCCGAGCCACACAAGTCACCCCATCTTGGATTCCCCTAGGTCTCTAGTTTTCAGAAATGCACAGGTTTGGTAGGTTTCCCTAGGTGGCGGCTGAGCTACAGGCCAAAATCTACAGGTAGGCACTTTGCAAAAAACACCTCTGTTTTCCTTCACCAATTTGGCTGTGTCCACGTTGCGCTTTGGGGCGTTTCCTGTCGCGGGCGCTAGGCCTACCCACACAAGTGAGGTATCATTTTTATCGGGAGACGTGGGGGAACGCTGGGTGGAAGGAAATTCGTGGCTCCTCTCAGATTCCAGAACTTTCTGCCACAGAAATGTGAGGAACATGTGTTTTTTTAGCCACATTTTGAGGTTTGCAAAGGATTCTGGGTAACAGAACCTGGTCCGAGCCACACAAGTCACCCCATCTTGGATTCCCCTAGGTCTCTAGTTTTCAGAAATGCACAGGTTTGGTAGGTTTCCCTAGGTGGCAGCTGAGCTACAGGCCAAAATCTACAGGTAGGCACTTTGCAAAAAACACCTCTGTTTTCCTTCACCAATTTGGCTGTGTCCACGTTGCGCTTTGGGGCGTTTCCTGTCGCGGGCGCTAGGCCTACCCACACAAGTGAGGTATCATTTTTATCGGGAGACGTGGGGGAACGCTGGGTGGAAGGAAATTCGTGGCTCCTCTCAGATTCCAGAACTTTCTGCCACAGAAATGTGAGGAACATGTGTTTTTTTAGCCAAATTTTGAGGTTTGCAAAGGATTCTGGGTAACAGAACCTGGTCCGAGCCACACAAGTCACCCCATCTTGGATTCCCCTAGGTCTCTAGTTTTCAGAAATGCACAGGTTTGGTAGGTTTCCCTAGGTAGCGGCTGAGCTACAGGCCAAAATCTACAGGTAGGCACTTTGCAAAAAACACCTCTGTTTTCCTTCACCAATTTGGCTGTGTCCACGTTGCGCTTTGGGGCGTTTCCTGTCGCGGGCGCTAGGCCTACCCACACAAGTGAGGTATCATTTTTATCGGGAGACGTGGGGGAACGCTGGGTGGAAGGAAATTCGTGGCTCCTCTCAGATTCCAGAACTTTCTGCCACAGAAATGTGAGGAACATGTGTTTTTTTAGCCACATTTTGAGGTTTGCAAAGGATTCTGGGTAACAGAACCTGGTCCGAGCCACACAAGTCACCCCATCTTGGATTCCCCTAGATCTCTAGTTTTCAGAAATGCACAGGTTTGGTAGGTTTCCCTAGGTGGCGGCTGAGCTACAGGCCAAAATCTACAGGTAGGCACTTTGCAAAAAACACCTCTGTTTTCCTTCACCAATTTGGCTGTGTCCACGTTGCGCTTTGGGGCGTTTCCTGTCGCGGGCGCTAGGCCTACCCACACAAGTGAGGTATCATTTTTATCGGGAGACGTGGGGGAACGCTGGGTGGAAGGAAATTCGGGGCTCCTCTCAGATTCCAGAACTTTCTGCCACAGAAATGTGAGGAACATGTGTTTTTTTAGCCACATTTTGAGGTTTGCAAAGGATTCTGGGTAAGAGAACCTGGTCCGAGCCACACAAGTCACCCCATCTTGGATTCCCCTAGGTCTCTAGTTTTCAGAAATGCACAGGTTTGGTAGGTTTCCCTAGGTGGCGGCTGGGCTACAGGCCAAAATCTACAGGTAGGCACTTTGCAAAAAACACCTCTGTTTTCCTTCACCAATTTGGCTGTGTCCACGTTGCGCTTTGGGGCGTTTCCTGTCGCGGGCGCTAGGCCTACCCACACAAGTGAGGTATCATTTTTATCGGGAGACGTGGGGGAACGCTGGGTGGAAGGAAATTCGTGGCTCCTCTCAGATTCCAGAACTTTCTGCCACAGAAATGTGAGGAACATGTGTTTTTTTAGCCACATTTTGAGGTTTGCAAAGGATTCTGGGTAACAGAACCTGGTCCGAGCCACACAAGTCACCCCATCTTGGATTCCCCTAGGTCTCTAGTTTTCAGAAATGCACAGGTTTGGTAGGTTTCCCTAGGTAGCGGCTGAGCTACAGGCCAAAATCTACAGGTAGGCACTTTGCAAAAAACACCTCTGTTTTCCTTTACCAATTTGGCTGTGTCCACGTTGCGCTTTGGGGCGTTTCCTGTCGCGGGCGCTAGGCCTACCCACACAAGTGAGGTATCATTTTTATCGGGAGACGTGGGGGAACGCTGGGTGGAAGGAAATTCGTGGCTCCTCTCAGATTCCAGAACTTTCTGCCACAGAAATGTGAGGAACATGTGTTTTTTTAGCCAAATTTTGAGGTTTGCAAAGGATTCTGGGTAACAGAACCTGGTCCGAGCCACACAAGTCACCCCATCTTGGATTCCCCTAGGTCTCTAGTTTTCAGAAATGCACAGGTTTGGTAGGTTTCCCTAGGTAGCGGCTGAGCTACAGGCCAAAATCTACAGGTAGGCACTTTGCAAAAAACACCTCTGTTTTCCTTCACCAATTTGGCTGTGTCCACGTTGCGCTTTGGGGCGTTTCCTGTCGCGGGCGCTAGGCCTACCCACACAAGTGAGGTATCATTTTTATCGGGAGACGTGGGGGAACGCTGGGTGGAAGGAAATTCGTGGCTCCTCTCAGATTCCAGAACTTTCTGCCACAGAAATGTGAGGAACATGTGTTTTTTTAGCCACATTTTGAGGTTTGCAAAGGATTCTGGGTAACAGAACCTGGTCCGAGCCACACAAGTCACCCCATCTTGGATTCCCCTAGGTCTCTAGTTTTCAGAAATGCACAGGTTTGGTAGGTTTCCCTAGGTGGCGGCTGAGCTACAGGCCAAAATCTACAGGTAGGCACTTTGCAAAAAACACCTCTGTTTTCCTTCACCAATTTGGCTGTGTCCACGTTGCGCTTTGGGGCGTTTCCTGTCGCGGGCGCTAGGCCTACCCACACAAGTGAGGTATCATTTTTATCGGGAGACGTGGGGGAACGCTGGGTGGAAGGAAATTCGCGGCTCCTCTCAGATTCCAGAACTTTCTGCCACAGAAATGTGAGGAACATGTGTTTTTTTAGCCACATTTTGAGGTTTGCAAAGGATTCTGGGTAACAGAACCTGGTCCGAGCCACACAAGTCACCCCATCTTGGATTCCCCTAGGTCTCTAGTTTTCAGAAATGCACAGGTTTGGTAGGTTTCCCTAGGTGGCAGCTGAGCTACAGGCCAAAATCTACAGGTAGGCACTTTGCAAAAAACACCTCTGTTTTCCTTCACCAATTTGGCTGTGTCCACGTTGCGCTTTGGGGCGTTTCCTGTCGCGGGCGCTAGGCCTACCCACACAAGTGAGGTATCATTTTTATCGGGAGACGTGGGGGAACGCTGGGTGGAAGGAAATTCGTGGCTCCTCTCAGATTCCAGAACTTTCTGCCACAGAAATGTGAGGAACATGTGTTTTTTTAGCCACATTTTGAGGTTTGCAAAGGATTCTGGGTAACAGAACCTGGTCCGAGCCACACAAGTCACCCCATCTTGGATTCCCCTAGGTCTCTAGTTTTCAGAAATGCACAGGTTTGGTAGGTTTCCCTAGGTAGCGGCTGAGCTACAGGCCAAAATCTACAGGTAGGCACTTTGCAAAAAACACCTCTGTTTTCCTTCACCAATTTGGCTGTGTCCACGTTGCGCTTTGGGGCGTTTCCTGTCGCGGGCGCTAGGCCTACCCACACAAGTGAGGTATCATTTTTATCGGGAGACGTGGGGGAACGCTGGGTGGAAGGAAATTCGTGGCTCCTCTCAGATTCCAGAACTTTCTGCCACAGAAATGTGAGGAACATGTGTTTTTTTAGCCACATTTTGAGGTTTGCAAAGGATTCTGGGTAACAGAACCTGGTCCGAGCCACACAAGTCACCCCATCTTGGATTCCCCTAGGTCTCTAGTTTTCAGAAATGCACAGGTTTGGTAGGTTTCCCTAGGTGGCGGCTGAGCTACAGGCCAAAATCTACAGGTAGGCACTTTGCAAAAAACACCTCTGTTTTCCTTCACCAATTTGGCTGTGTCCACGTTGCGCTTTGGGGCGTTTCCTGTCGCGGGCGCTAGGCCTACCCACACAAGTGAGGTATCATTTTTATCGGGAGACGTGGGGGAACGCTGGGTGGAAGGAAATTCGTGGCTCCTCTCAGATTCCAGAACTTTTTGCCACAGAAATGTGAGGAACATGTGTTTTTTTAGCCACATTTTAAGGTTTGAAAAGGATTCTGGGTAACAGAACCTGGTCCGAGCCACACAAGTCACCCCATCTTGGATTCCCCTAGGTCTCTAGTTTTCAGAAATGCACAGGTTTGGTAGGTTTCCCTAGGTGGCGGCTGAGCTACAGGCCAAAATCTACAGGTAGGCACTTTGCAAAAAACACCTCTGTTTTCCTTCACCAATTTGGCTGTGTCCACGTTGCGCTTTGGGGCGTTTCCTGTCGCGGGCGCTAGGCCTACCCACACAAGTGAGGTATCATTTTTATCGGGAGACGTGGGGGAACGCTGGGTGGAAGGAAATTCGGGGCTCCTCTCAGATTCCAGAACTTTCTGCCACAGAAATGTGAGGAACATGTGTTTTTTTAGCCACATTTTGAGGTTTGCAAAGGATTCTGAGTAACAGAACCTGGTCCGAGCCACACAAGTCACCCCATCTTGGATTCCCCTAGGTCTCTAGTTTTCAGAAATGCACAGGTTTGGTAGGTTTCCCTAGGTAGCGGCTGAGCTACAGGCCAAAATCTACAGGTAGGCACTTTGCAAAAAACACCTCTGTTTTCCTTTACCAATTTGGCTGTGTCCACGTTGCGCTTTGGGGCGTTTCCTGTCGCGGGCGCTAGGCCTACCCACACAAGTGAGGTATCATTTTTATTGGGAGACGTGGGGGAACGCTGGGTGGAAGGAAATTCGTGGCTCCTCTCAGATTCCAGAACTTTCTGCCACAGAAATGTGAGGAACATGTGTTTTTTTAGCCAAATTTTGAGGTTTGCAAAGGATTCTGGGTAACAGAACCTGGTCCGAGCCACACAAGTCACCCCATCTTGGATTCCCCTAGGTCTCTAGTTTTCAGAAATGCACAGGTTTGGTAGGTTTCCCTAGGTAGCGGCTGAGCTACAGGCCAAAATCTACAGGTAGGCACTTTGCAAAAAACACCTCTGTTTTCCTTCACCAATTTGGCTGTGTCCACGTTGCGCTTTGGGGCGTTTCCTGTCGCGGGCGCTAGGCCTACCCACACAAGTGAGGTATCATTTTTATCGGGAGACGTGGGGGAACGCTGGGTGGAAGGAAATTCGTGGCTCCTCTCAGATTCCAGAACTTTCTGCCACAGAAATGTGAGGAACATGTGTTTTTTTAGCCACATTTTGAGGTTTGCAAAGGATTCTGGGTAACAGAACCTGGTCCGAGCCACACAAGTCACCCCATCTTGGATTCCCCTAGGTCTCTAGTTTTCAGAAATGCACAGGTTTGGTAGGTTTCCCTAGGTGGCGGCTGAGCTACAGGCCAAAATCTACAGGTAGGCACTTTGCAAAAAACACCTCTGTTTTCCTTCACCAATTTGGCTGTGTCCACGTTGCGCTTTGGGGCGTTTCCTGTCGCGGGCGCTAGGCCTACCCACACAAGTGAGGTATCATTTTTATCGGGAGACGTGGGGGAACGCTGGGTGGAAGGAAATTCGCGGCTCCTCTCAGATTCCAGAACTTTCTGCCACAGAAATGTGAGGAACATGTGTTTTTTTAGCCACATTTTGAGGTTTGCAAAGGATTCTGGGTAACAGAACCTGGTCCGAGCCACACAAGTCACCCCATCTTGGATTCCCCTAGGTCTCTAGTTTTCAGAAATGCACAGGTTTGGTAGGTTTCCCTAGGTGGCGGCTGAGTTACAGGCCAAAATCTACAGGTAGGCACTTTGCAAAAAACACCTCTGTTTTCCTTCACCAATTTGGCTGTGTCCACGTTGCGCTTTGGGGCGTTTCCTGTCGCGGGCGCTAGGCCTACCCACACAAGTGAGGTATCATTTTTATCGGGAGACGTGGGGGAACGCTGGGTGGAAGGAAATTCGGGGCTCCTCTCAGATTCCAGAACTTTTTGCCACAGAAATGTGAGGAACATTTGTTTTTTTAGCCACATTTTGAGGTTTGCAAAGGATTCTGGGTAACAGAACCTGGTCCGAGCCACACAAGTCACCCCATCTTGGATTCCCCTAGGTCTCTAGTTTTCAGAAATGCACAGGTTTGGTAGGTTTCCAAAGGTGGCGGCTGAGCTACAGGCCAAAATCTACAGGTAGGCACTTTGCAAAAAACACCTCTGTTTTCCTTCACCAATTTGGCTGTGTCCACGTTGCGCTTTGGGGCGTTTCCTGTCGCGGGCGCTAGGCCTACCCACACAAGTGAGGTATCATTTGTATCGGGGGACGTGGGGGAACGCTGGGTGGAAGGAAATTCGTGGCTCCTCTCAGATTCCAGAACTTTCTGCCACAGAAATGTGAGGAACATGTGTTTTTTTAGCCACATTTTGAGGTTTGCAAAGGATTCTGGGTAACAGAACCTGGTCCGAGCCACACAAGTCACCCCATCTTGGATTCCCCTAGATCTCTAGTTTTCAGAAATGCACAGGTTTGGTAGGTTTCCCTAGGTGGCGGCTGAGCTACAGGCCAAAATCTACAGGTAGGCACTTTGCAAAAAACACCTCTGTTTTCCTTCACCAATTTGGCTGTGTCCACGTTGCGCTTTGGGGCGTTTCCTGTCGCGGGCGCTAGGCCTACCCACACAAGTGAGGTATCATTTTTATCGGGAGACGTGGGGGAACGCTGGGTGGAAGGAAATTCGGGGCTCCTCTCAGATTCCAGAACTTTCTGCCACAGAAATGTGAGGAACATGTGTTTTTTTAGCCACATTTTGAGGTTTGCAAAGGATTCTGGGTAAGAGAACCTGGTCCGAGCCACACAAGTCACCCCATCTTGGATTCCCCTAGGTCTCTAGTTTTCAGAAATGCACAGGTTTGGTAGGTTTCCCTAGGTGGCGGCTGGGCTACAGGCCAAAATCTACAGGTAGGCACTTTGCAAAAAACACCTCTGTTTTCCTTCACCAATTTGGCTGTGTCCACGTTGCGCTTTGGGGCGTTTCCTGTCGCGGGCGCTAGGCCTACCCACACAAGTGAGGTATCATTTTTATCGGGAGACGTGGGGGAACGCTGGGTGGAAGGAAATTCGTGGCTCCTCTCAGATTCCAGAACTTTCTGCCACAGAAATGTGAGGAACATGTGTTTTTTTAGCCACATTTTGAGGTTTGCAAAGGATTCTGGGTAACAGAACCTGGTCCGAGCCACACAAGTCACCCCATCTTGGATTCCCCTAGGTCTCTAGTTTTCAGAAATGCACAGGTTTGGTAGGTTTCCCTAGGTAGCGGCTGAGCTACAGGCCAAAATCTACAGGTAGGCACTTTGCAAAAAACACCTCTGTTTTCCTTTACCAATTTGGCTGTGTCCACGTTGCGCTTTGGGGCGTTTCCTGTCGCGGGCGCTAGGCCTACCCACACAAGTGAGGTATCATTTTTATCGGGAGACGTGGGGGAACGCTGGGTGGAAGGAAATTCGTGGCTCCTCTCAGATTCCAGAACTTTCTGCCACAGAAATGTGAGGAACATGTGTTTTTTTAGCCAAATTTTGAGGTTTGCAAAGGATTCTGGGTAACAGAACCTGGTCCGAGCCACACAAGTCACCCCATCTTGGATTCCCCTAGGTCTCTAGTTTTCAGAAATGCACAGGTTTGGTAGGTTTCCCTAGGTGGCGGCTGAGCTACAGGCCAAAATCTACAGGTAGGCACTTTGCAAAAAACACCTCTGTTTTCCTTCACCAATTTGGCTGTGTCCACGTTGCGCTTTGGGGCGTTTCCTGTCGCGGGCGCTAGGCCTACCCACACAAGTGAGGTATCATTTTTATCGGGAGACGTGGGGGAACGCTGGGTGGAAGGAAATTCGCGGCTCCTCTCAGATTCCAGAACTTTCTGCCACAGAAATGTGAGGAACATGTGTTTTTTTAGCCACATTTTGAGGTTTGCAAAGGATTCTGGGTAACAGAACCTGGTCCGAGCCACACAAGTCACCCCATCTTGGATTCCCCTAGGTCTCTAGTTTTCAGAAATGCACAGGTTTGGTAGGTTTCCCTAGGTGGCAGCTGAGCTACAGGCCAAAATCTACAGGTAGGCACTTTGCAAAAAACACCTCTGTTTTCCTTCACCAATTTGGCTGTGTCCACGTTGCGCTTTGGGGCGTTTCCTGTCGCGGGCGCTAGGCCTACCCACACAAGTGAGGTATCATTTTTATCGGGAGACGTGGGGGAACGCTGGGTGGAAGGAAATTCGTGGCTCCTCTCAGATTCCAGAACTTTCTGCCACAGAAATGTGAGGAACATGTGTTTTTTTAGCCAAATTTTGAGGTTTGCAAAGGATTCTGGGTAACAGAACCTGGTCCGAGCCACACAAGTCACCCCATCTTGGATTCCCCTAGGTCTCTAGTTTTCAGAAATGCACAGGTTTGGTAGGTTTCCCTAGGTAGCGGCTGAGCTACAGGCCAAAATCTACAGGTAGGCACTTTGCAAAAAACACCTCTGTTTTCCTTCACCAATTTGGCTGTGTCCACGTTGCGCTTTGGGGCGTTTCCTGTCGCGGGCGCTAGGCCTACCCACACAAGTGAGGTATCATTTTTATCGGGAGACGTGGGGGAACGCTGGGTGGAAGGAAATTCGTGGCTCCTCTCAGATTCCAGAACTTTCTGCCACAGAAATGTGAGGAACATGTGTTTTTTTAGCCACATTTTGAGGTTTGCAAAGGATTCTGGGTAACAGAACCTGGTCCGAGCCACACAAGTCACCCCATCTTGGATTCCCCTAGGTCTCTAGTTTTCAGAAATGCACAGGTTTGGTAGGTTTCCCTAGGTGGCGGCTGAGCTACAGGCCAAAATCTACAGGTAGGCACTTTGCAAAAAACACCTCTGTTTTCCTTCACCAATTTGGCTGTGTCCACGTTGCGCTTTGGGGCGTTTCCTGTCGCGGGCGCTAGGCCTACCCACACAAGTGAGGTATCATTTTTATCGGGAGACGTGGGGGAACGCTGGGTGGAAGGAAATTCGCGGCTCCTCTCAGATTCCAGAACTTTCTGCCACAGAAATGTGAGGAACATGTGTTTTTTTAGCCACATTTTGAGGTTTGCAAAGGATTCTGGGTAACAGAACCTGGTCCGAGCCACACAAGTCACCCCATCTTGGATTCCCCTAGGTATCTAGTTTTCAGAAATGCACAGGTTTGGTAGGTTTCCCTAGGTGGCGGCTGAGCTACAGGCCAAAATCTACAGGTAGGCACTTTGCAAAAAACACCTCTGTTTTCCTTCACCAATTTGGCTGTGTCCACGTTGCGCTTTGGGGCGTTTCCTGTCGCGGGCGCTAGGCCTACCCACACAAGTGAGGTATCATTTTTATCGGGAGACGTGGGGGAACGCTGGGTGGAAGGAAATTCGTGGCTCCTCTCAGATTCCAGAACTTTTTGCCACAGAAATGTGAGGAACATGTGTTTTTTTAGCCACATTTTAAGGTTTGAAAAGGATTCTGGGTAACAGAACCTGGTCCGAGCCACACAAGTCACCCCATCTTGGATTCCCCTATGTCTCTAGTTTTCAGAAATGCACAGGTTTGGTAGGTTTCCCTAGGTGGCGGCTGAGCTACAGGCCAAAATCTACAGGTAGGCACTTTGCAAAAAACACCTCTGTTTTCCTTCACCAATTTGGCTGTGTCCACGTTGCGCTTTGGGGCGTTTCCTGTCGCGGGCGCTAGGCCTACCCACACAAGTGAGGTATCATTTTTATCGGGAGACGTGGGGGAACGCTGGGTGGAAGGAAATTCGTGGCTCCTCTCAGATTCCAGAACTTTCTGCCACAGAAATGTGAGGAACATGTGTTTTTTTAGCCACATTTTGAGGTTTGCAAAGGATTCTGGGTAACAGAACCTGGTCCGAGCCACACAAGTCACCCCATCTTGGATTCCCCTAGGTCTCTAGTTTTCAGAAATGCACAGGTTTGGTAGGTTTCCCTAGGTAGCGGCTGAGCTACAGGCCAAAATCTACAGGTAGGCACTTTGCAAAAAACACCTCTGTTTTCCTTCACCAATTTGGCTGTGTCCACGTTGCGCTTTGGGGCGTTTCCTGTCGCGGGCGCTAGGCCTACCCACACAAGTGAGGTATCATTTTTATCGGGAGACGTGGGGGAACGCTGGGTGGAAGGAAATTCGTGGCTCCTCTCAGATTCCAGAACTTTCTGCCACAGAAATGTGAGGAACATGTGTTTTTTTAGCCACATTTTGAGGTTTGCAAAGGATTCTGGGTAACAGAACCTGGTCCGAGCCACACAAGTCACCCCATCTTGGATTCCCCTAGGTCTCTAGTTTTCAGAAATGCACAGGTTTGGTAGGTTTCCCTAGGTGGCGGCTGAGCTACAGGCCAAAATCTACAGGTAGGCACTTTGCAAAAAACACCTCTGTTTTCCTTCACCAATTTGGCTGTGTCCACGTTGCGCTTTGGGGCGTTTCCTGTCGCGGGCGCTAGGCCTACCCACACAAGTGAGGTATCATTTTTATCGGGAGACGTGGGGGAACGCTGGGTGGAAGGAAATTCGTGGCTCCTCTCAGATTCCAGAACTTTTTGCCACAGAAATGTGAGGAACATGTGTTTTTTTAGCCACATTTTAAGGTTTGAAAAGGATTCTGGGTAACAGAACCTGGTCCGAGCCACACAAGTCACCCCATCTTGGATTCCCCTAGGTCTCTAGTTTTCAGAAATGCACAGGTTTGGTAGGTTTCCCTAGGTGGCGGCTGAGCTACAGGCCAAAATCTACAGGTAGGCACTTTGCAAAAAACACCTCTGTTTTCCTTCACCAATTTGGCTGTGTCCACGTTGCGCTTTGGGGCGTTTCCTGTCGCGGGCGCTAGGCCTACCCACACAAGTGAGGTATCATTTTTATCGGGAGACGTGGGGGAACGCTGGGTGGAAGGAAATTCGGGGCTCCTCTCAGATTCCAGAACTTTCTGCCACAGAAATGTGAGGAACATGTGTTTTTTTAGCCACATTTTGAGGTTTGCAAAGGATTCTGAGTAACAGAACCTGGTCCGAGCCACACAAGTCACCCCATCTTGGATTCCCCTAGGTCTCTAGTTTTCAGAAATGCACAGGTTTGGTAGGTTTCCCTAGGTAGCGGCTGAGCTACAGGCCAAAATCTACAGGTAGGCACTTTGCAAAAAACACCTCTGTTTTCCTTTACCAATTTGGCTGTGTCCACGTTGCGCTTTGGGGCGTTTCCTGTCGCGGGCGCTAGGCCTACCCACACAAGTGAGGTATCATTTTTATTGGGAGACGTGGGGGAACGCTGGGTGGAAGGAAATTCGTGGCTCCTCTCAGATTCCAGAACTTTCTGCCACAGAAATGTGAGGAACATGTGTTTTTTTAGCCAAATTTTGAGGTTTGCAAAGGATTCTGGGTAACAGAACCTGGTCCGAGCCACACAAGTCACCCCATCTTGGATTCCCCTAGGTCTCTAGTTTTCAGAAATGCACAGGTTTGGTAGGTTTCCCTAGGTAGCGGCTGAGCTACAGGCCAAAATCTACAGGTAGGCACTTTGCAAAAAACACCTCTGTTTTCCTTCACCAATTTGGCTGTGTCCACGTTGCGCTTTGGGGCGTTTCCTGTCGCGGGCGCTAGGCCTACCCACACAAGTGAGGTATCATTTTTATCGGGAGACGTGGGGGAACGCTGGGTGGAAGGAAATTCGTGGCTCCTCTCAGATTCCAGAACTTTCTGCCACAGAAATGTGAGGAACATGTGTTTTTTTAGCCACATTTTGAGGTTTGCAAAGGATTCTGGGTAACAGAACCTGGTCCGAGCCACACAAGTCACCCCATCTTGGATTCCCCTAGGTCTCTAGTTTTCAGAAATGCACAGGTTTGGTAGGTTTCCCTAGGTGGCGGCTGAGCTACAGGCCAAAATCTACAGGTAGGCACTTTGCAAAAAACACCTCTGTTTTCCTTCACCAATTTGGCTGTGTCCACGTTGCGCTTTGGGGCGTTTCCTGTCGCGGGCGCTAGGCCTACCCACACAAGTGAGGTATCATTTTTATCGGGAGACGTGGGGGAACGCTGGGTGGAAGGAAATTCGCGGCTCCTCTCAGATTCCAGAACTTTCTGCCACAGAAATGTGAGGAACATGTGTTTTTTTAGCCACATTTTGAGGTTTGCAAAGGATTCTGGGTAACAGAACCTGGTCCGAGCCACACAAGTCACCCCATCTTGGATTCCCCTAGGTCTCTAGTTTTCAGAAATGCACAGGTTTGGTAGGTTTCCCTAGGTGGCGGCTGAGTTACAGGCCAAAATCTACAGGTAGGCACTTTGCAAAAAACACCTCTGTTTTCCTTCACCAATTTGGCTGTGTCCACGTTGCGCTTTGGGGCGTTTCCTGTCGCGGGCGCTAGGCCTACCCACACAAGTGAGGTATCATTTTTATCGGGAGACGTGGGGGAACGCTGGGTGGAAGGAAATTCGTGGCTCCTCTCAGATTCCAGAACTTTTTGCCACAGAAATGTGAGGAACATTTGTTTTTTTAGCCACATTTTGAGGTTTGCAAAGGATTCTGGGTAACAGAACCTGGTCCGAGCCACACAAGTCACCCCATCTTGGATTCCCCTAGGTCTCTAGTTTTCAGAAATGCACAGGTTTGGTAGGTTTCCAAAGGTGGCGGCTGAGCTACAGGCCAAAATCTACAGGTAGGCACTTTGCAAAAAACACCTCTGTTTTCCTTCACCAATTTGGCTGTGTCCACGTTGCGCTTTGGGGCGTTTCCTGTCGCGGGCGCTAGGCCTACCCACACAAGTGAGGTATCATTTGTATCGGGGGACGTGGGGGAACGCTGGGTGGAAGGAAATTCGTGGCTCCTCTCAGATTCCAGAACTTTCTGCCACAGAAATGTGAGGAACATGTGTTTTTTTAGCCACATTTTGAGGTTTGCAAAGGATTCTGGGTAACAGAACCTGGTCCGAGCCACACAAGTCACCCCATCTTGGATTCCCCTAGATCTCTAGTTTTCAGAAATGCACAGGTTTGGTAGGTTTCCCTAGGTGGCGGCTGAGCTACAGGCCAAAATCTACAGGTAGGCACTTTGCAAAAAACACCTCTGTTTTCCTTCACCAATTTGGCTGTGTCCACGTTGCGCTTTGGGGCGTTTCCTGTCGCGGGCGCTAGGCCTACCCACACAAGTGAGGTATCATTTTTATCGGGAGACGTGGGGGAACGCTGGGTGGAAGGAAATTCGTGGCTCCTCTCAGATTCCAGAACTTTCTGCCACAGAAATGTGAGGAACATGTGTTTTTTTAGCCACATTTTGAGGTTTGCAAAGGATTCTGGGTAACAGAACCTGGTCCGAGCCACACAAGTCACCCCATCTTGGATTCCCCTAGGTCTCTAGTTTTCAGAAATGCACAGGTTTGGTAGGTTTCCCTAGGTAGCGGCTGAGCTACAGGCCAAAATCTACAGGTAGGCACTTTGCAAAAAACACCTCTGTTTTCCTTCACCAATTTGGCTGTGTCCACGTTGCGCTTTGGGGCGTTTCCTGTCGCGGGCGCTAGGCCTACCCACACAAGTGAGGTATCATTTTTATCGGGAGACGTGGGGGAACGCTGGGTGGAAGGAAATTCGGGGCTCCTCTCAGATTCCAGAACTTTCTGCCACAGAAATGTGAGGAACATGTGTTTTTTTAGCCACATTTTGAGGTTTGCAAAGGATTCTGAGTAACAGAACCTGGTCCGAGCCACACAAGTCACCCCATCTTGGATTCCCCTAGGTCTCTAGTTTTCAGAAATGCACAGGTTTGGTAGGTTTCCCTAGGTAGCGGCTGAGCTACAGGCCAAAATCTACAGGTAGGCACTTTGCAAAAAACACCTCTGTTTTCCTTTACCAATTTGGCTGTGTCCACGTTGCGCTTTGGGGCGTTTCCTGTCGCGGGCGCTAGGCCTACCCACACAAGTGAGGTATCATTTTTATCGGGAGACGTGGGGGAACGCTGGGTGGAAGGAAATTCGTGGCTCCTCTCAGATTCCAGAACTTTCTGCCACAGAAATGTGAGGAACATGTGTTTTTTTAGCCACATTTTGAGGTTTGCAAAGGATTCTGGGTAACAGAACCTGGTCCGAGCCACACAAGTCACCCCATCTTGGATTCCCCTAGGTCTCTAGTTTTCAGAAATGCACAGGTTTGGTAGGTTTCCCTAGGTGGCGGCTGAGCTACAGGCCAAAATCTACAGGTAGGCACTTTGCAAAAAACACCTCTGTTTTCCTTCACCAATTTGGCTGTGTCCACGTTGCGCTTTGGGGCGTTTCCTGTCGCGGGCGCTAGGCCTACCCACACAAGTGAGGTATCATTTTTATCGGGAGACGTGGGGGAACGCTGGGTGGAAGGAAATTCGCGGCTCCTCTCAGATTCCAGAACTTTCTGCCACAGAAATGTGAGGAACATGTGTTTTTTTAGCCACATTTTGAGGTTTGCAAAGGATTCTGGGTAACAGAACCTGGTCCGAGCCACACAAGTCACCCCATCTTGGATTCCCCTAGGTATCTAGTTTTCAGAAATGCACAGGTTTGGTAGGTTTCCCTAGGTGGCGGCTGAGCTACAGGCCAAAATCTACAGGTAGGCACTTTGCAAAAAACACCTCTGTTTTCCTTCACCAATTTGGCTGTGTCCACGTTGCGCTTTGGGGCGTTTCCTGTCGCGGGCGCTAGGCCTACCCACACAAGTGAGGTATCATTTTTATCGGGAGACGTGGGGGAACGCTGGGTGGAAGGAAATTCGTGGCTCCTCTCAGATTCCAGAACTTTTTGCCACAGAAATGTGAGGAACATGTGTTTTTTTAGCCACATTTTAAGGTTTGAAAAGGATTCTGGGTAACAGAACCTGGTCCGAGCCACACAAGTCACCCCATCTTGGATTCCCCTATGTCTCTAGTTTTCAGAAATGCACAGGTTTGGTAGGTTTCCCTAGGTGGCGGCTGAGCTACAGGCCAAAATCTACAGGTAGGCACTTTGCAAAAAACACCTCTGTTTTCCTTCACCAATTTGGCTGTGTCCACGTTGCGCTTTGGGGCGTTTCCTGTCGCGGGCGCTAGGCCTACCCACACAAGTGAGGTATCATTTTTATCGGGAGACGTGGGGGAACGCTGGGTGGAAGGAAATTCGTGGCTCCTCTCAGATTCCAGAACTTTCTGCCACAGAAATGTGAGGAACATGTGTTTTTTTAGCCACATTTTGAGGTTTGCAAAGGATTCTGGGTAACAGAACCTGGTCCGAGCCACACAAGTCACCCCATCTTGGATTCCCCTAGGTCTCTAGTTTTCAGAAATGCACAGGTTTGGTAGGTTTCCCTAGGTAGCGGCTGAGCTACAGGCCAAAATCTACAGGTAGGCACTTTGCAAAAAACACCTCTGTTTTCCTTCCCCAATTTGGCTGTGTCCACGTTGCGCTTTGGGGCGTTTCCTGTCGCGGGCGCTAGGCCTACCCACACAAGTGAGGTATCATTTTTATCGGGAGACGTGGGGGAACGCTGGGTGGAAGGAAATTCGTGGCTCCTCTCAGATTCCAGAACTTTCTGCCACAGAAATGTGAGGAACATGTGTTTTTTTAGCCACATTTTGAGGTTTGCAAAGGATTCTGGGTAACAGAACCTGGTCCGAGCCACACAAGTCACCCCATCTTGGATTCCCCTAGGTCTCTAGTTTTCAGAAATGCACAGGTTTGGTAGGTTTCCCTAGGTGGCGGCTGAGCTACAGGCCAAAATCTACAGGTAGGCACTTTGCAAAAAACACCTCTGTTTTCCTTCACCAATTTGGCTGTGTCCACGTTGCGCTTTGGGGCGTTTCCTGTCGCGGGCGCTAGGCCTACCCACACAAGTGAGGTATCATTTTTATCGGGAGACGTGGGGGAACGCTGGGTGGAAGGAAATTCGTGGCTCCTCTCAGATTCCAGAACTTTTTGCCACAGAAATGTGAGGAACATGTGTTTTTTTAGCCACATTTTAAGGTTTGAAAAGGATTCTGGGTAACAGAACCTGGTCCGAGCCACACAAGTCACCCCATCTTGGATTCCCCTAGGTCTCTAGTTTTCAGAAATGCACAGGTTTGGTAGGTTTCCCTAGGTGGCGGCTGAGCTACAGGCCAAAATCTACAGGTAGGCACTTTGCAAAAAACACCTCTGTTTTCCTTCACCAATTTGGCTGTGTCCACGTTGCGCTTTGGGGCGTTTCCTGTCGCGGGCGCTAGGCCTACCCACACAAGTGAGGTATCATTTTTATCGGGAGACGTGGGGGAACGCTGGGTGGAAGGAAATTCGGGGCTCCTCTCAGATTCCAGAACTTTCTGCCACAGAAATGTGAGGAACATGTGTTTTTTTAGCCACATTTTGAGGTTTGCAAAGGATTCTGAGTAACAGAACCTGGTCCGAGCCACACAAGTCACCCCATCTTGGATTCCCCTAGGTCTCTAGTTTTCAGAAATGCACAGGTTTGGTAGGTTTCCCTAGGTAGCGGCTGAGCTACAGGCCAAAATCTACAGGTAGGCACTTTGCAAAAAACACCTCTGTTTTCCTTTACCAATTTGGCTGTGTCCACGTTGCGCTTTGGGGCGTTTCCTGTCGCGGGCGCTAGGCCTACCCACACAAGTGAGGTATCATTTTTATTGGGAGACGTGGGGGAACGCTGGGTGGAAGGAAATTCGTGGCTCCTCTCAGATTCCAGAACTTTCTGCCACAGAAATGTGAGGAACATGTGTTTTTTTAGCCAAATTTTGAGGTTTGCAAAGGATTCTGGGTAACAGAACCTGGTCCGAGCCACACAAGTCACCCCATCTTGGATTCCCCTAGGTCTCTAGTTTTCAGAAATGCACAGGTTTGGTAGGTTTCCCTAGGTAGCGGCTGAGCTACAGGCCAAAATCTACAGGTAGGCACTTTGCAAAAAACACCTCTGTTTTCCTTCACCAATTTGGCTGTGTCCACGTTGCGCTTTGGGGCGTTTCCTGTCGCGGGCGCTAGGCCTACCCACACAAGTGAGGTATCATTTTTATCGGG
This sequence comes from Pleurodeles waltl, assembly GCF_031143425.1. Taxonomy (NCBI): domain Eukaryota; kingdom Metazoa; phylum Chordata; class Amphibia; order Caudata; family Salamandridae; genus Pleurodeles; species Pleurodeles waltl. The sequence goes on from NW_027150214.1 coordinate 56,637, forward strand.
AGACGTGGGGGAACGCTGGGTGGAAGGAAATTCGTGGCTCCTCTCAGATTCCAGAACTTTCTGCCACAGAAATGTGAGGAACATGTGTTTTTTTAGCCACATTTTGAGGTTTGCAAAGGATTCTGGGTAACAGAACCTGGTCCGAGCCACACAAGTCACCCCATCTTGGATTCCCCTAGGTCTCTAGTTTTCAGAAATGCACAGGTTTGGTAGGTTTCCCTAGGTGGCGGCTGAGCTACAGGCCAAAATCTACAGGTAGGCACTTTGCAAAAAACACCTCTGTTTTCCTTCACCAATTTGGCTGTGTCCACGTTGCGCTTTGGGGCGTTTCCTGTCGCGGGCGCTAGGCCTACCCACACAAGTGAGGTATCATTTTTATCGGGAGACGTGGGGGAACGCTGGGTGGAAGGAAATTCGCGGCTCCTCTCAGATTCCAGAACTTTCTGCCACAGAAATGTGAGGAACATGTGTTTTTTTAGCCACATTTTGAGGTTTGCAAAGGATTCTGGGTAACAGAACCTGGTCCGAGCCACACAAGTCACCCCATCTTGGATTCCCCTAGGTCTCTAGTTTTCAGAAATGCACAGGTTTGGTAGGTTTCCCTAGGTGGCGGCTGAGTTACAGGCCAAAATCTACAGGTAGGCACTTTGCAAAAAACACCTCTGTTTTCCTTCACCAATTTGGCTGTGTCCACGTTGCGCTTTGGGGCGTTTCCTGTCGCGGGCGCTAGGCCTACCCACACAAGTGAGGTATCATTTTTATCGGGAGACGTGGGGGAACGCTGGGTGGAAGGAAATTCGTGGCTCCTCTCAGATTCCAGAACTTTTTGCCACAGAAATGTGAGGAACATTTGTTTTTTTAGCCACATTTTGAGGTTTGCAAAGGATTCTGGGTAACAGAACCTGGTCCGAGCCACACAAGTCACCCCATCTTGGATTCCCCTAGGTCTCTAGTTTTCAGAAATGCACAGGTTTGGTAGGTTTCCAAAGGTGGCGGCTGAGCTACAGGCCAAAATCTACAGGTAGGCACTTTGCAAAAAACACCTCTGTTTTCCTTCACCAATTTGGCTGTGTCCACGTTGCGCTTTGGGGCGTTTCCTGTCGCGGGCGCTAGGCCTACCCACACAAGTGAGGTATCATTTGTATCGGGGGACGTGGGGGAACGCTGGGTGGAAGGAAATTCGTGGCTCCTCTCAGATTCCAGAACTTTCTGCCACAGAAATGTGAGGAACATGTGTTTTTTTAGCCACATTTTGAGGTTTGCAAAGGATTCTGGGTAACAGAACCTGGTCCGAGCCACACAAGTCACCCCATCTTGGATTCCCCTAGATCTCTAGTTTTCAGAAATGCACAGGTTTGGTAGGTTTCCCTAGGTGGCGGCTGAGCTACAGGCCAAAATCTACAGGTAGGCACTTTGCAAAAAACACCTCTGTTTTCCTTCACCAATTTGGCTGTGTCCACGTTGCGCTTTGGGGCGTTTCCTGTCGCGGGCGCTAGGCCTACCCACACAAGTGAGGTATCATTTTTATCGGGAGACGTGGGGGAACGCTGGGTGGAAGGAAATTCGTGGCTCCTCTCAGATTCCAGAACTTTCTGCCACAGAAATGTGAGGAACATGTGTTTTTTTAGCCACATTTTGAGGTTTGCAAAGGATTCTGGGTAACAGAACCTGGTCCGAGCCACACAAGTCACCCCATCTTGGATTCCCCTAGGTCTCTAGTTTTCAGAAATGCACAGGTTTGGTAGGTTTCCCTAGGTAGCGGCTGAGCTACAGGCCAAAATCTACAGGTAGGCACTTTGCAAAAAACACCTCTGTTTTCCTTTACCAATTTGGCTGTGTCCACGTTGCGCTTTGGGGCGTTTCCTGTCGCGGGCGCTAGGCCTACCCACACAAGTGAGGTATCATTTTTATCGGGAGACGTGGGGGAACGCTGGGTGGAAGGAAATTCGTGGCTCCTCTCAGATTCCAGAACTTTCTGCCACAGAAATGTGAGGAACATGTGTTTTTTTAGCCAAATTTTGAGGTTTGCAAAGGATTCTGGGTAACAGAACCTGGTCCGAGCCACACAAGTCACCCCATCTTGGATTCCCCTAGGTCTCTAGTTTTCAGAAATGCACAGGTTTGGTAGGTTTCCCTAGGTAGCGGCTGAGCTACAGGCCAAAATCTACAGGTAGGCACTTTGCAAAAAACACCTCTGTTTTCCTTCACCAATTTGGCTGTGTCCACGTTGCGCTTTGGGGCGTTTCCTGTCGCGGGCGCTAGGCCTACCCACACAAGTGAGGTATCATTTTTATCGGGAGACGTGGGGGAACGCTGGGTGGAAGGAAATTCGTGGCTCCTCTCAGATTCCAGAACTTTCTGCCACAGAAATGTGAGGAACATGTGTTTTTTTAGCCACATTTTGAGGTTTGCAAAGGATTCTGGGTAACAGAACCTGGTCCGAGCCACACAAGTCACCCCATCTTGGATTCCCCTAGGTCTCTAGTTTTCAGAAATGCACAGGTTTGGTAGGTTTCCCTAGGTGGCGGCTGAGCTACAGGCCAAAATCTACAGGTAGGCACTTTGCAAAAAACACCTCTGTTTTCCTTCACCAATTTGGCTGTGTCCACGTTGCGCTTTGGGGCGTTTCCTGTCGCGGGCGCTAGGCCTACCCACACAAGTGAGGTATCATTTTTATCGGGAGACGTGGGGGAACGCTGGGTGGAAGGAAATTCGCGGCTCCTCTCAGATTCCAGAAGTTTCTGCCACAGAAATGTGAGGAACATGTGTTTTTTTAGCCACATTTTGAGGTTTGCAAAGGATTCTGGGTAACAGAACCTGGTCCGAGCCACACAAGTCACCCCATCTTGGATTCCCCTAGGTCTCTAGTTTTCAGAAATGCACAGGTTTGGTAGGTTTCCCTAGGTGGCAGCTGAGCTACAGGCCAAAATCTACAGGTAGGCACTTTGCAAAAAACACCTCTGTTTTCCTTCACCAATTTGGCTGTGTCCACGTTGCGCTTTGGGGCGTTTCCTGTCGCGGGCGCTAGGCCTACCCACACAAGTGAGGTATCATTTTTATCGGGAGACGTGGGGGAACGCTGGGTGGAAGGAAATTCGTGGCTCCTCTCAGATTCCAGAACTTTCTGCCACAGAAATGTGAGGAACATGTGTTTTTTTAGCCACATTTTGAGGTTTGCAAAGGATTCTGGGTAACAGAACCTGGTCCGAGCCACACAAGTCACCCCATCTTGGATTCCCCTAGGTCTCTAGTTTTCAGAAATGCACAGGTTTGGTAGGTTTCCCTAGGTAGCGGCTGAGCTACAGGCCAAAATCTACAGGTAGGCACTTTGCAAAAAACACCTCTGTTTTCCTTCACCAATTTGGCTGTGTCCACGTTGCGCTTTGGGGCGTTTCCTGTCGCGGGCGCTAGGCCTACCCACACAAGTGAGGTATCATTTTTATCGGGAGACGTGGGGGAACGCTGGGTGGAAGGAAATTCGTGGCTCCTCTCAGATTCCAGAACTTTCTGCCACAGAAATGTGAGGAACATGTGTTTTTTTAGCCACATTTTGAGGTTTGCAAAGGATTCTGGGTAACAGAACCTGGTCCGAGCCACACAAGTCACCCCATCTTGGATTCCCCTAGGTCTCTAGTTTTCAGAAATGCACAGGTTTGGTAGGTTTCCCTAGGTGGCGGCTGAGCTACAGGCCAAAATCTACAGGTAGGCACTTTGCAAAAAACACCTCTGTTTTCCTTCACCAATTTGGCTGTGTCCACGTTGCGCTTTGGGGCGTTTCCTGTCGCGGGCGCTAGGCCTACCCACACAAGTGAGTTATCATTTTTATCGGGAGACGTGGGGGAACGCTGGGTGG